>NC_083765.1:50627273-50927273 GCF_963514075.1 Conger conger | reverse complement strand
TTTGCCATTGCAAAGCTCACCAGTGCATTCCTGCTTCTTAATAATGTACCAAACTGTTGATTTTGACAAACCTATTTTTGGCAATGACTCTGATTTAGTTATTCTCATTTTTCAGCCTAATGATGGCCTGCTTCATCGGCATTGACACTTATTTTGTTTTCAATAACAACAGATGGCACTCCAAATGCGGATGGCACTCCTAGACCTATCCTATTACTTTTGGTCCCCTAAAATTGAGGAGATTATGTATAAAAAGGGCTGAAATTCTTTCATGGTTCACCCAATATGGATGTAAAAACCCTCATTAATTGTAGCTGAAATTCTGCACTTTAACCACCATCATTGTTTTTTTATAACCCGTTTGTTTGCTGGAGTAAAGAAAAATTAAAACAACAAAAAATGTGCCAATGTTCAAATACTTACAGACTGCACTGTCTATGTATTCTTTGACATGTACATTGATATGCCAGTCACACATGTCTCTGAAGCATGGAGCCAGTCTCATACAGTCACATACATCATATATTACATGGAAAATTACATATACATTAGGACAAGCAGAAACAGAAAGGTATTCACACCACAGTAAATATGAAATATTTGTTTCACAGCTGATAAGGGGCCTGTAGTGCAGTATTGATAAATCTGCCCCATAGTGCGGAAAGATTTCGCAAGAACCTAGTGCTAGGTTCCAGCTCAAATGATAATAACAGCGCTGTTTATTGCTTTTTTGTCAAATGTGCACTGAAATGATCAATGGCAAGTCCCTTTCCAGAAAGCCACTATTTGGAGGGGAAATAATTGTTTATCGAAAGAAAAGAAAGCACACAAGAAAACACTACAAAAAAACTAAATAAAAGTAAATAAATCTCAAATAGTATTTTAGTTTCATATTGAGACAAAATCTTATTTCCTTATTTTTTTCTAAGACAAAATAAGACAAAGTATCTGCCAATGCCAATATCTCCCTGTACCCCTCCCAAACAAACAGTACCTTAAAACAAGCTAATATTTTCTACTTGGGAGAAGAAAAAGATCTTAAATCTTATTACAAGACTAAAACACTTGTTCAGAGACATATTTGGCAGTGAAAATGATTCAAGCCATTTTTATGAAGTCATTTGTGTGAAGTTTAACCTCTTACCGCTTTGCTAGAGTCACGTGTAGCTGCTTCCAATGTCCTCACGACGCATACATGGTAAGATACCTTCTGTTTGTTTGTTTTTTTAATTTTTTAATTTTTTTTTTATCCAAAGCAACTTCCAGTTAGCCTTAGCCACTAGGCTACAGGCTGTCCCAGCTATGTACCTTAGTCACTAGGCTACAGGCTGCTTCAGTCATGTACCTTAGCCACTAGGCTACAGGCTGCCCCAGTCATGTACCTTAGCCCCTAGGCTACAGGCTGCCCCAGTCATGTACCTTAGCCACTAGGCTACAGGCTGCCTCAGTCATGTACCTTAGCCACTAGGCTACAGGCTGCCTCAGTCATGTTCCTTAGCCACTAGGCTACAGGCTGCCCCAGTCATGTACCTTAGCCCCTAGACTACAGGCTGCCCCAGTCATGTACCTTAGCCACTAGGCTACAGGCTGCCCCAGTCATGTACCTCAGCCACTTGGCTACAGGCTGCCCCAGTCATGTACCTTAGCCCCTAAGCTACAGGCTGCCCCTCAGGATTCCATCTGAGTAGCTGGTGATGCATATCTAGGGAGAATGTGTCACCGGTGGGACTTTCAGTGTGAAAACAGCCTCGTGTTTGAGGGAGGTTGTTCAGCGAAGTGTGATAATGGAAATTATTCCAGAAAGAAGGAAGAAAAGCACATATTCCTTACCTTAAAAATCAAATCCTTTTTCCCATATCGTAGCTCTTTCAGTTGAGCCTGGATTTTTTTGGACTGCGAGAGGAAGATAAGGACACATGCATCAGATTATTTGAGGACAGAAATTGGTTTGAGATCATATAGTGGGACTTTAAGACTGAAAGGCAGAGAACCCTTTTGCTAGGTCATACTCGGCAAGGATTTAACACACAACCAGAGACCTTGAAGCACAGGAAAATATGAATCATCTCCTCCAATTAAGAGCAGCACATACACTCAGTGAGCACTTTATTAGGTATACCTGCACAACAGCAAATATTTATCAGCCAAACATGTGACAGCAACTAAATGCATAAAAGCATGCAGACATGGTCAAGCACAACAGGGTTTGCAGAGAATGGTGCAAAAAACAAAAAAAAAGTGCCGCCATGATGAGATCTGCACAGCTGTTGAGCCCTTGAGCAAGGCCCTTAACTGCACATTGCTCCAGGGGGGATTGTCCCCTACTTCGTCTAATCAACTGTAAGCTTTGGATAAAAAGTCTCAGCTAAATAACAAATGTTGATGAGGACACCAAATCCAGGATTGGGCGGTGGTATTTGGCCCTCCAGCCATCCCATCCATGTAACACATTAGCCAGGGGGTGTGGGTTGTGTAGCGGATGCTAAAAAGAATTAGCCATCAGACACAGAAGTATAGGAACGTCTTTACTTCAGCATTTCTGTAACTCTTCTTCATTCATTTTTCGTAGCTTACATCAGGTATCATAACTCAATACAGTGCCCTCTAGGGTCTCAATGTAGTTTCAGATAAGCGCCATAATATAATATAGTAATCCAATTCAATACGGAAATAATGCAATGCAAAATAATAAAACACAATGAATGAATGTATGTGGACACAACAGTGTGGCAGCTGGACTCGGCTTGTGGGAAAGAAGCAGGAATAAACCTGGTTAAGTAGGCACACGTCTGGATTGCTTAATGAATCAGTCCAGGATTTAAAAAGAGGAATCAACAGGAGAGAGCTGTGTTTGTGGAGCTGAAAAACTCCTATATTGTTTTTAATTATTTTTGGCAGGAAGCCTTAAGCCGTATTTTTTATTTATTTATTAGCTCTCTCTCTTCCCCATTTCAGAACACGTGCAGTAGCCGATGTATGTAGGTGCATGACTAATATTACACCGTAAAAATAGCAATGAAACGTCAACATGACTTAAGACCGGGTTTTGCTTGGTCACAATGCAAGACATCAAAATAGCAACAAGCCAACAATCGCCATTACCATGCCTCACTTCATGACCACCCCCTCCCCCCCCCAAGATAGGGGCATGGTCAGTGGCTATTTTAACCCTTGTGTGGTCTCAACATTCTGTACACTCCCCTTGTCCTAAGGGTAAAAAATTATCCGCCTTCGCTAAACCCCTAAATAAAGCAGCTTAAGCGAAATTGAATTTTAAACCCCAAATCTATTTTGCATGAAGAAACAACCTGTCACTCATCACAAACTTTATCATCAAATTTCAAGTTGAAAACAATTTAGGGGTTGTTTGTGTGCTGTTAAACATTTTTGACCCTTGAAGACAGGGATGTCAAACTCAATTCCCAGGGGGCTGCACTGTCTGCAGGTTTTTGTGGTTTCCTTTCAATCAGCAGACAATTAAGTCAATTAGCCAATCAATGACTTGAATGAACCACTGGTGCTGAGAACAACCCAAAAACCAGCAGACACTAGGGCCCTCCAGGACTAGCGTTTGAAACCTGTGCTTTAAGACAACACAAGGGTTAAAAGCAAAGCCAGTGGATGGAAAAAGGACGACTGCGTCCCTCAGAAATGAGTGATGACACGCCGCGTTTGGGTTCCCGCCGCACTGTGCCGGGACCGGGATAGAGCCCCTGGGGCGGTTAATGTTACTGTGGCAATGAATTTTTGGAAGCTAATTTCCACTGACTTGGATGAAGTCTGTTTTTTTAGAATCTGTACTTTCATACAATCCTGTCACGTCCATGCCCCTGGTCCTATTTGTTTTTCCTTTTCTCTGCTTTCACTCCGGTCCTTGTTTTACCTCTCTCCCCCATTTCGTGTCTCCGCCCCCTCACTGCTTATATGCACTTCCTTCCTGTCTTGTCCCAGCTGTTTCTCGTTATCTGTTCCCCAGCACTTACACCTGATTATTTGATTAGTTAATTTGTAAATATATTTAAGCCTGTCTTTTTAAGTTCTTGTTGCTAGTTTGTCAGTTCTGTTTCCCTTGTGTAAGGTTGTGTTCTGGTCTAGCCTCCATTTTCTGTCTGTTATTGTTCTGTTCGGCTTTGGATTTCTGTTTTATGACTCCTGTCTAGCTCTTTGGACTCTCTTTGAATCATGCATTTGTACCTCTGCCCTGTTTTGACTGACCACTTGATTTTTGAACCCTGCCTGTGTTTTGGATTACGCTCTGTCTGCCCCTTGATCTGTCTTTATTATTAAAGCCCGCTGTTTTGGCACCTGACCTTGGGTCTGCCCTTGGCTCCTCTGGCCCACAAACCTGACACAATTCACAATTTACAGCGAGGACATGTAGCTTCAAATAAAATGATCCCATTTAACCACCGAGTCATTCACAGGGGGGCTCACCAATCTGGCCAATTTAACATATTTAGGTATTATTATATGAGGTAACATATTGGTGTTACCTATTAGCCAGTCGTGAACCCTACCTGCAGATACCCACGGAGAAACTGTCATTACCTCTTCCGCGTGAATGCCGCACAGCTTGTTGCCAGAGAGAAGTTTGTTCTTCAAGCTTTTGTTCTGAGGAGTAAAGAGAATACATTTCAAAGGTAAGCCTAGTGGCTACATTTCAAAGGTAAATTCAGGCACGGGAAACTGTGGGTGTCACGGTTAAAAATCATAGCTGAAATCCTACTGAGACGGCTCATCTCGTCTCAAAGCAGTCATGCATTTGGATCACAGCTAATAGGATGCACCTGATTACCGTTCAAACCAGGCTCACCTTCTCATGTTGATACTGCTGTTGTGGAAATTTGCTAGCTTTACCAGCGCATACTCCTGTGGCCAATGTGTTTATGCAGGCAACCAATAATTAGCTTTTGACATTCTAATGAAGGTGTTAACTCTCCACAGCATCTCCACTTGACTACAGCAATTTCCCTTCTCACATACTTTAGCAATTAGTTACCTTGGAGACAAGAAGAGTATATCCATTATACTGCATATACGCTCAGTGAGCATTTTATTAGGTCAACCTATACACCAGCTTGTTTATGAAAATATTTAATCAGCCAAACATGTGGCAGCAACTAAATGCATAAAAGCATGCAGATGTGGTCAAGAGGTTCAGTTGTTTAGCTTAGCTACTACCTCCTCTGTCTTGGTCCCTTACTGTTCCTCCTTTGCTACCTCCTATGCCTTGGTCCCTTACTGTTCCTTACCTGCTATCTCATCTGCCTTGAGGGCTTTGGCAGTAGCCCATATCCAGAAACAGGCCTGCTTATCTAATTACAGTCATGTAATATATCTCTCCTATATCATAAGCAGAGCTCTGGATATAGGTTTTTAAACTGTTTCTGCGTGTAATTCAGTTGAAATCCATTCTACAGCTGATTTAGCTGGACAAAGGCTATTGACATTAAGCAGTGATTAATTAAATAGCAACCATAATAGGTTTGGTGCCTCCAGCTAATTATCACATTAAACAGAATGGATTAGACCTGATAATTCTGATAATGGCAGGACAACAGTTTTAGAGTGCCCTTTCCTGAACAAACATGCAGAACTTCATACACTGTATATAGGAATCTACTTATATGCAGTCTATAGGAATGGAACAATTTTATTTAGCACATTTCCTAATTTCGGAATAACAGATCACAAACAGATCACAATAGGAATCTATGACACAACACTAAAATGGTACCATATATGGATGAATGGTACCATAGCTTGTATGTTTTGGATCATGAGCAGATCCCTTCTTTCTCCACACTTTGGCCTTTCCATCACTTTGGTAGAAGTTAACCTTGGTCTCATGAGTCCATAACACTTCCAGAACTTCAGTGGCTCTTCTCTCTACTTATTTGCAAATTGTAATCTCGCCTTCTGATTCTTACTACTGATGAGTGATTTGCATCTTGTGGTATAGCCTCTATATTGCTGCTCTCTAAGTAATCTTTGAATGGTTGATTGAGAATACCTTCACCCCTGCCCTGTGGAGATTGTTTGTGATGTCACTGACTGATATTTTGGGTTTTTTCTTCACAGCTCTTACTATGTTTCTGTCATCAACAGCTGTTTAGTTCTGTTTAGACTGGTTTCTTTCAACATGTCATTTTGCACTGTGCTGGGTGTTTAATCTGGTGGTCTGTAATGAGAAAACTCTAATGTGCATGGTACGGTTCGTAAAACTAATGCTATTCTGGAGGTTAACGAGGTTCAAACTCTGAATCGAAAACTCTACATTCCATCCAAATTCCCAAGGGTATTATTTGCTAGTACAGCAATGGTCAAGTACTGATGAACTAGGATCTCATGGAAGGAAAGATCCAACTAGACCTGACAATTTATTCAAGCTAGCTCTGTCATTGAAGTGTAAACTGCAACTTACCTTTGAATTTACTCCTTGGAATAATTGAATACTTTCCTTGAATAATGAGAGATATATTATAAATAGCTTTAATTCAAAAGATGTTTCCACAGCCTGACAAGCTCCATCCCTGCATGAATGATGCATGGATGGAGTTCAGTAAAAATAACACAATGCAATAATAACACGTGGACTATTTTATGGGATATTCCACTGTTGGGTGAAGCAGAATTAATTAAACTTACCTTTCCAGCTACTTGAGAGTTTTGAGACTAGTGAGGGGGTAGAAGTGCTTTATATCTGTTTGAGAAACCCAGATGAAAGAGAAAATGTACCTGTATTTTACAGCGAGACAGCTGTCGAGGAGTGTTTCCATGTCTGGGTTTGAGGTTTGGGCAAACATGGCAGCACGTGGCTAGACTCACCTCCTGCTGCAAGTCCTTGATGATTTTGCTCTTCCTCTCCATCTCTGTCTTCAAGAAATTGATCTGAGGAGATGAAATGGAGTCATTAAGACTGATTTCCCAAATCCGTTCCCTATTCAGGCATTCCTTAAGATTTTAATTTGAAACTTCGAAAAAAATGTTCGCTTACAATGACTCTTGCTTTTTGGTTAGAACAGCTGCTCGTGCATGTTTTGCTATTTCTGGCTGTGATGTTTTTAACTTGTTGAAGAACCTATGCACTTGTAAGTCACTTAAGTCAGTTAAAAGTGTCTGCTAAATGACTGAAATGTCAGAAATGTAAAATGTAAATCTTCCTGTAAATGATGAAATGTCCGTGTGAGAAAAAAGGAATACAATTCAGGCTTTTTTGCATAATTCTTAACATTTATGCAATGGGGTACTTCAGCCCATTCCAATAGTTCACCTGAGTTATTCACGGGGATGGAGGCATCCAGGCTACAGGTGTTGCTCATGCACAATTAAGTTTTTCTTTATGTGTCAAATTATGATGAGAGATGGGCATCCCAGGGAAGAGGGATATAGCAACTGGGGGGCTGGGCTATGGGCTTCCAGATGAGGCCATTTCTGTTGGATGCTAATGTGAACCCAATCAGATCAGGACAATATTACCAATATGCAGACACTATGCAGTCAGAAATCATGATTTTAAAACGCTTATATTATGTCCAAAGATTATAAGGTTACTTATACACATGTATTGCATTGTATTTCACACATGTATCTAATGAATTCGATTTATTTTCCTAAAAACTATACAATGTTCAACATTGCCGCCTGGTGGAGTATTTGTTATTGGTGGTTTTGAGATCACAATCGTGATTTCCCAAATGCTTCTAATTTGCATTGACCAATGTGCGGTGGCCAAAACACTCTCCCAGTATGAATATTTATGAAGTGTGTGCTCCCAAGTTCAAAGCCATAACCTTATTATTGTGCGATTAAGGATTGCAGAGATAGTAGTGCATCTTTTCACACCTTGCCAAAAGATTCAAGTCTCCGAATGTTCTGGATCAATTATATAGAAAAAAAACAGTGCAAACTTAGTAATATCGAAGGTTACAAAATTGTGCAGAACACATTTTACCCCTGATTTGTTGTACAATTATGAACAGAGGAGGGTGGGTTTTGCAAAGACAAGGGTTCTAAAGTCAGATGCTGTGCCAACTATCAGTCAAGGTGAAGATAATCTGTTCAGGCTAAATGACGTTCTGCTACTTCTATTGATTTATTTAATTTAATTTTGTTCCAGATTTTCCCCCCATTTTCTCCCAATTTGGTACCCTATCTATTCCAATCACCCATGCTGCTGTGGGTACACCCAGGCCCAGGAGGGTCAGGATATTAGAGAGAGATACGCAAGCCGCATCGTCTCAAGTTCCCACAGCCGTGACTCTGAGGTGAGTGCAGTCAGGGCTCTACTGTATACGGCAATCCTACAGCCCCTGCCGTGTCCCTCCCCCCAGCCTCGGACCAATCACGCCTCTCCATGTGTGGCAGCCAACCTCGGCTTTGGTGTGCAACTGCAATGAACTGATGTCTGCATCAAGGCACTGACGTTATGCTATTAATCAAATCAAGCCAAAACTTTACTGTTAACTTCGTCTCCCCAATTTACTTGCTGTCTGGCTATCGATAATTTTGCTAATGTAAGCCTACAGATCATGTAGAGATGATGTAGAGACCCCCATCAGTCTGGCTTCAGATCGGGCCACTCGACAGCTCCTCTCCGTCAGTGAATCACTCCATGCCACACGAGCAGCCTCCCTCTCCTCTGTCCTCATTCTTCTAGATCTCTCTGCTGCCTTCGACACTGTGGATCACTCCATCCTCCTACCACTGCTATGCGGACGATACCCAACTCTTCATCTTGTTCCCACCATCTGATACACAGGTTTCAGCCCGTATCTCTGCTTGCCTGAGTGACATCCAGAGCTGGATGGACAACCACCATCTAAAGCTCAACCCAGGTAAGACTGAAATGATATTCATCCCTGCTAATAACTCTCCCCATCTGGATCTCTCCATTTCCCTCGGGGATACCACACTCACGCCATCACCCAGTGCAAGGAACCTCGACATGGTGATGGACAACAGACTGTCCCTCTCCGAGAACATTGCGGCGGTGACCCGGTCATGCAGGTTCTTCCTATACAACATACGGGGAATCCGCCCCTTTCTCACCCCCTACTCGACCAAGCTCCTGGTCCAAGCGATGGTTCTGTCCTGCCTGGACTACTGCAATTCCCTCTTGGCTGGCCTCCCAGCCATCAGACCCCTCCAACTTATCCAGAATATATATATATACTTCAGTGAACTATATCTATACTTCACTGAAGTATATATATTTTTTCTTATCAACAAATAAACAAACAACAAAGCAAAAGTGACCAAACTTAACTATCCAAATACTGTTTACCTAGCCAACTAAAAAATACCGAAACACTACGTAAATCACAAAGACAACAATTAAGGTTCACAGGGAGGTAGGAAGGGATGGGGAGAGGTGCTGCTTGAAGAGGTGCATCTTCAGTTTGCGCTTGAAGGTGGGGAGAGATTCTACAGTTCTGACCTCAACGGGGAGTTCGTTCCACCACCGCGTGAGGTGGATATACTCATATATATAAATTTATATATACTCATATACAGAAATTATATATATATATATATATATATATATATATATATATATATATATATATATATATATATATATATAGTAATTCAGTAACTAAAGGAACAATTTCTTGAACTTTAACGCCAATGCATAGTGATAAATTGATAGATGCTCATTTTTAGCGATACTGTCATCAAATTTGTCCAAAGATTTTTCCAATGTTGTAGCTGTGGCTCCATTGTGTCTCTATGTGCACCAGCCAAAGCCACAATAATCTGTATCCACTGAAAAACTAAAAATATTTTCAGTGAAAAAAAAAACTGTAACTTTGTTCCTGTGATATTTGGAGTAATTCTGACTCTTGGAAAACAACCGCCTCTGTGCTGGCACCTGTAGTGGAGTTAAGGGGTCTTCCCCAGCTTACCACCAAAAAATCATCAGACCCTACACCCCTGCCAGACCTCTTTGTTCAGCCTCCACAGGCCGCTTGGCACCTCCCCCTCTCCGAACCTCCACCTCACGCTCATGACTACTGTCTGTTCTGGCTCCACGGTGGTGGAATGAACTCCCCGTTGAGGTCAGAACTGTAGAATCTCTCCCCACCTTCAAGCGCAAACTGAAAACACACCTCTTCAAGCAGCACCTCTCCCCGTCCCTCCCTACCTCCCTGTGAACCTTAATTGTTGTCTTTCTGTGATTTACTTTGTGTATCGGTATTTTTAGTTGGCTAGGTAAGCAGTGTTTGGATAGTTAAGTTTGGTCACTTTTGCGTTGTTGTTTGTTTGTTTGTTTATTAAAAAAATAATATATATATATGTATATATATATATATATATATATATATATATATATATATATATATATATATTCAAATAGGCCCTGGTCCTTATCTTTGTTGTACAGGTAGCAGTTGAAATTGTACTTCCTTCTAGGGTCTTTCAGCGCACTTATCCCTGGTTATGGGTATGCACTTTGTTGTACGTTGCTCTGGATAAGAGCGTCTGCCAAATGCCATTAATGTAATGTAATGTAATGAGATGAGCTGTTCTTTGTTTCAGTTATTTGTCCATCTCGTCTAGCTAGCTGATGAGTTTACTTTATTCTCTTTATATGGCTCAATATTTACTATTATTGCTGTACTCGAGTGCCATTATTTCGGCTGTATGATAACTAGCTAAACTTGCGAGTGAGCGGCCCAGGCTGTCAGTCAAAAATAAATGCATAAATAATTAGGACAGAACGGACACGCCCTGCCAGTCTTGAGTCTGCTATATTAAAAAATTCCAATTTCAATTGCTACCCGTACAACAAAGATAAGGACCAGGGCCTATATATTTTTTTTTTTTCTTATCAACAAATAAACAAACAACAAAGCAAAAGTGACCAAACTTAACTATCCAAATACTGCTTACCTAGCCAACTAAAAAATACCGAAACACTACGTAAATCACAAAGACAACAATTAAGGTTCACAGGGAGGTAGGAAGGGATGGGGAGAGGTGCTGCTTGAAGAGGTGCGTCTTCAGTTTGCGCTTGAAGGTGGGGAGAGATTCTACAGTTCTGACCTCAACGGGGAGTTCGTTCCACCACCGCGTGAGGTGGATATACTCATATATATAAATTTATATATACTCATATACAGAAATTATATATATATATATATATATATATATATATAGTAATTCAGTAACTAAAGGAACAATTTCTTGAACTTTAACGCCAATGCATAGTGATAAATTGATAGATGCTCATTTTTAGCGATACTGTCATCTAATTTGTCCAAAGATTTTTCCAATGTTGTAGCTGTGGCTCCATTGTGTCTCTATGTGCACCAGCCAAAGCCACAATAATCTGTATCCACTGAAAAACTAAAAATATTTTCAGTGAAAAAAAAAACTGTAACTTTGTTCCTGTGATATTTTGAGTAATTCTGACTCTTGGAAAACAACCGCCTCTGTGCTGGCACCTGTAGTGGAGACAGTGAAAACCATGCCTCCTGCGCAATCCATTTCTTGAAGAGATTTATACAATAGATTTGTCGTTGGGCGTCTTCCTCCCGGCTGCCTTATCCGGTAATTCACTTTGCCCCCCTTGTCTATCACCTCATATGGTCCATTCCATCAGGCCAGGACTTTAGACTTGGAGGTGGGGACGAACACCAGCACTCTAACGCCGGGATCAAAACTCCTTGGGTTGTGCCCCCCGGTTGTAGATGTGAGCCTGGGTGGTCTGAGCCTCTGCCATGTGCTCCCTCACCAATGGCCACAAGGTCGCCATCCTCTCTCTCACCTCCTCCACGTGCTCCACCATAGTCCGATGGGGGGGGTCGCCTGACGCCCCCCGGGCATCCTTGGCGAGGTCCAGTGCTCCGCGCGGGCAGCTCCTGTACAGCAGCCCAAAGGGGGAAAACCTGGAGCAGGGCCTGGGCTACTTCTCCAATGGGCAGCAATTGCTCCCAGTTTTTAACGTCGGCCGCCATCACTTCCTATAGCATATTCTTTAAGGTCTGATTGAAGCTTCCTGGCCCGTCTGTCTGGGGACGGTATGCTGCAGTTGAGTCATTTTAATTAATTTAGTTAAGTCCTTTATTATTCGGGACTTGAACAGAGCGAGGCGGCACGGATGGTGCAGTGGGTAGCACTGCTGCCTCACAGCAAGGAGGTCCTGGGTTCGAATCCCCGTCAGCCGGGGCCTCTCTGTGCGGAGTTTGCATGTTCTCCCTGTGTTTGCGTGGGTTTCCTCCCACAGTCCAAAGACATGCAGGTTAGGCTGATTGGAGAGTCTAAATTGCCCGTGGGTATGAGTGTATGAGTGTATGAGTGTATGAGTGTATGAGTGTGTGAGTGAATGGTGTGTGTGTGCCCTGCGATGGACTGGCGACCTGTCCAGGGTGTATTCCTGCCTTTCGCCCATTGTATGCTGGGATAGGCTCCAGCCACCCTGTGACCCTGTTCAGGATAAGTGGGTTCAGATAATGGATGGATGGATGAATGGAGTGATTTAATCTTCGACTGACTTCTTTGCTCCCGGCCCTACCAATTTCTTTTTTCTTTTTCTGATCGGCTTGTTTATGTTATTTATGTTATTTATTGCAATGTTTCTTGTTTTTTTCTGGTTCTGAAAACGTTTGATACAATGGAAGTTAATGAATGTAGCAAACACATTTGCTAAATACCAAAAGCTAACGTTAGCTAATCTCCTCCTGCTCAAACAAGTTCCGGTATCTTTGAGGTGTCAAAACGTGTTCATTAAAAATGTCCTGCTCACAATCAGATCGGGATTTGGAGGCGTGAATATTTTAATTTTGTTGATAAAACAGAATTTTTCTCCTTGGCAAACAAACATTCTGTGGTGTTGACATGATTGGCAATTAGCAAAGTGCAGAGAATGTAATCAGTCTAATCAATCCAGGCTTCAAACTGCAATGATAATACGTACAGAAAAGAAATATTCGGACGTCATTCAGGATGATGGATTACCTGTCAGGCAACCGTGCAAGTAGATTTTTGCAGCGTAAGGACATTAATGGAAACCAAAAGTTGCCTGGAAAGTAGGAAAAAGAAAATTCAACCCTAAAAAGTTGTTGTATGCTTTGAAAATTGATCAGCAAGAATGTAAAGTAGACTACACTAAATGTTTAGTAAATCAGTTTTATCCAAACTGTCTGCTCTTTTCAGTTTCCAAAAAGATGAGTAATCGTGAGTGAAAAGACAATGCAACTAGACTACTTAAGCTTCCCTCTCCAGTGAGAAATTAGTAATAAATTAATGTTATTTGTCAAAATGCGACTATTCGCGTAACAATGCACAAAGTGTGTCGAGCAGATGATAGGCTTCAAAACTGCCTCAAGATCAAAAATGAACGCTACACCCCTCCTGTCTGAAGTCAGGATGGCCTGTAGCGTAGTGGTTAAGGTACATCACAGCAAGGTCTGTGGTTCGATCCCCGGTGTAGCCACAATAAGATCTGGGCCCTTAGCCTGCATTGCTCCAGGAGAGGATTGTCTCCTTCTTAGTCTAATCAACTATAAGTCGCTTTGGATAAAAGCATCAGCCACAATGACATGTAAAAGTTAGTTCAAAAAAGCAAGTAAAGAAAGGTTACCATTGGTGCTTTTCCCCCTCATGATCACAGCTATATGAATAAGCTTCCGAATACAAATAATATTGGACGAGAGCGTCTGCCAAATGCCTGCAATGTATTCCAGAAAATCGGAAGGAACAAATATTAATATAAAGCACATTATTTGTGATTTGCCTTATAACCGATTGGGGAACGCCGTGCATGTCTTGCTCATATTGAATCTGTTGTTCACTCGCAATGCTACAGAACTATTGCAAAGTGTACCTGTAGAATGATTTGATCCCTTGGTAGACACAGTTTTGTGGCACAGCCAGAACATAAACATGTTAACTATGTTTTAGTTAACTAAAAGTTTAGATAAGAGTTAGAGAGTACTGGCAGTAGCCCCAATGCCCATAAGAAAGAAAAACTTCTCATGGGAGTGAAAATGTCTCTCATCTCTCTCTCTCTACTGCCTCTCCCTCTCCCTCTGCTTCTCCAAAGGTCTGTCTGTGGGACACGGAACAAACGGAGTTTGGAGAGAGTACTCTGAGAATATTAGGTGTTTTATGTTGTGACGCAGTGGGGGAAGTGATGTTTTATTGTCCCAGGCAACCTACTGGCCAATTACCTTTTGAACTTTCCGCTCAACATCACGTGGAAGTGACTTAGGCACATCCTTCATGGATGCATGTACAGTATGCAGCACGAACAAGTGATATCAAACTTCAGTACAGAAACCCGCATGTACAGTACATTTCAATTAATAAGTTGATCAGGGCTTCTTTTACATTCTGTCTCACAGTTGAATTTTATGAGACATATGGTGGCTTCAGAAAGTATTCAGACCCCTTCACTTCTCACTTCACTGTGTTGTGTGATTTAATTTTAAATGGATAAAATTGGATTACATAATGTCTGTCTATCAATAACCCATAATGACAAAGTTAAATCATGTTTAGAATTGTTATTGCAAATTTATTGAAAATCAAAAACTGAAATCTGTCAAGTGAAAGGGTCAACATATGTTCTTAAGCCACTGTATTCGAGTATTATTATATTATCATAACAATTTATTCATTTAAAAAATATATTACATTTTTCTCCTATTCTGCTATTATCTTCCCTCTACAGTCCACTATTTGCACAAACAGAGGAGGACACTTATTTGTAGCTTGTGCAGGAAGTGTGTGTATTATGACAATAGTGTGAATTTTTGTCATGTATACATGTATACGTTCAACAGCCTTAATCACAATAATTTTAACAAAAATCTAGCAGTTTGCTGTTTCTGACATTTTTAGAAATGTAACCGAAACGCTTACAGACGCAATCAAGCCAGCTTAATGCTTAAAAAAAACATTAAACCCACTTATGCAAAATATAAAATTCGCTGTGATAGTCAGAGCCAGAGACTTTTGGAAGCTGTGCTTCAGTAATTGCTTCACTGGGCAGCTATGCGTCCCTCTGTTGTGAGTGTGCCTGCGTTGCACAAAAAAATGACATTTCTCTGACACCATTTTCTCTGGCACTATTGCCGATAATTACGCTGGTGGACGTGAGAATAAAATGCTGAACAGACTTGGTAATTAATAAAAAACAGAGCTAAGCAGTCACATTCTGTTTCCTGGGCTATGTTTAACAGTACTAAATACAGATGAACAGCGAATAGCCAAGCCTCAGCACAGAAAGAATGACTAACAAAGAGTTGCTTGTAAGTGTGCAGTTTTGAACTTTTAACTGCAGATTCTGTGAATTAGAAGTTCAATACAAGCCAAAGGAATTCACCCTGGCCGGCAGGCTATAGTCGTGTCATTCTTCTTCCCAGAAAAAGTTGCTTGAATAACAGATGATTCCAGTAACACTGAGCAACACAGGCTGTAACTGCATACCAATGATGTGTGTGTGTCATGGACTGAATGGCAAAATGGGAGTATCACTTCTGCGTATTTGCCCCTGGAGATCAAATGAGGGCACACTGTTTGGTGAGACCACATAATCTATGTGTGAATTTAGGTATGAGTAGGTATGTTTAACAAAAACAAGGGTGAGAACAAATATAAATAATAGATGTATAACTTGTCGAAGGAGTATTTGTGACAAGGAATTGAAAATGTGTTGTACACTTTGAAAAAAAAAAAAAATGTTTTCAAAAAAAGGTGTTAAAACAAATATAAAACTGAGGTATGATTATTATTGCGTATAAAATGTTTTGAACTTTTGTTTTTGTTTCTATTATCTATTTGTTTTTGTATAGCCTAAATCTAGTAGTGAAAGGGTTCGCTATTAGAATAGTGAACATGGTCTAGGTTCTTGTGTGGATACTAAGTAATGGGTGAGGGGGAACAGAAAGGGTGAGGTGTTAATGTGTGGAACAGAAAGGGTGAGGTGTTAATGTGTGGATCCTGAGTGTTGGGTGCAGAGGAACAGAAAGGGTGAGGTATTAATGTGTGGAACCTGAGTGTTGGGTGTGGAGGAACAGAAAGGGTGAGGTGTTAATGTGTGGATCCTGAGTGATGGGTGTGAGGGAACAGAAAGGGTGAGGTGTTCATGTGTGGAACAGAAAGGGTGAGGTGTTCATGTGTGGAACAGAAAGGGTGAGGTGTTAATGTGTGGAACAGAAAGGGTGAGGTGTTAATGTGTGGATCCTGAGTGTTGGGTGCAGAGGAACAGAAAGGGTGAGGTATAAATGTGTGGAACCTGAGTGTTGGGTGTGGAGGAACAGAAAGGGTGAGGTGTTAATGTGTGGAACCTGAGTGTTGGATGTGGAGGAACAGAAAGGGTGAGGTGTTAAAGTGTGGAACCTGAGTGTTGGGTGTGGAGGAACAGAAAGGGTGAGGTGTTAATGTGTGGAACAGAAAGGGTGAGGTGTTAATGCGTGGATCCTGAGTGATGGGTGTGGGGGAACAGAAAGGGTGAGGTGTTCATGTGTGGAACCTGAGTGTTGGGTGTGGAGGAACAGAAAGGGTGAGGTGTTCATGTGTGGATCCTGAGTGATGGCTGTGGGGGAACAGAAAGGGTGAGGTGTTAATGTGTGGATCCTGAGTGTTGGGTGCAGAGGAACAGAAAGGGTGAGGTGTTAATGTGTGGAACCTGAGTGTTGGGTGTGGAGGAACAGAAAGGGTGAGGTGGTAATGTGTGGATCCTGAGTGATGGGTGTGGGGGAACAGAAAGGGTGAGGTGTTCATGTGTGGAACCTGAGTGTTGGGTGTGGAGGAACAGAAAGGGTGAGGTGTTCATGTGTGGAACAGAAAGGGTGAGGTGTTAATGTGTGGATCCTGAGTGATGGGTGTGAGGGAACAGAAAGGGTGAGGTGTTCATGTGTGGAACCTGAGTGTTGGGTGTGGAGGAACAGAAAGGGTGAGGTGTTCATGTGTGGAACAGAAAGGGTGAGGTGTTCATGTGTGGAACAGAAAGGGTGAGGTGTTAATGTGTGGAACAGAAAGGGTGAGGTGTTAATGTGTGGATCCTGAGTGTTGGGTGCAGAGGAACAGAAAGGGTGAGGTGTTAATATGTGGAACCTGAGTGTTGGGTGTGGAGGAACAGAAAGGGTGAGGTGTTAATGTGGAACCTGAGTGTTGGGTGTGGAGAAACAGAAAGGTGAGGTGTTAAAGTGAGTGTGGAACCTGAGTGTTGGGTGTGGAGGAACAGAAAGGGTGAGGTGTTAATGTGTGGAACAGAAAGGGTGAGTTGTTCATGTGTGGATCCTGAGTGATGGGTGTGGGGGGACAGAAAGGGTGAGGTGTTCATGTGTGGAACAGAAAGGGTGAGGTGTTAATGTGTGGATCCTGAGTGATGGGTGTGGGGGAACAGAAAGGGTGAGGTGTTCATGTGTGGAACCTGAGTGTTGGGTGTGGAGGAACAGAAAGGGTGAGGTGTTAATGTGTGGATCCTGAGTGATGGGTGTGAGGGAACAGAAAGGGTGAGGTGTTCATGTGTGGAACAGAAAGGGTGAGGTGTTAATGTGTGGAACAGAAAGGGTGAGGTGTTAATGTGTGGATCCTGAGTGTTGGGTGCAGAGGAACAGAAAGGGTGAGGTGTTAATGTGTGGAACCTGAGTGTTGGGTGCAGAGGAACAGAAAGGGTGAGGTGTTAATGTGTGGAACCTGAGTGTTGGGTGTGGAGGAACAGAAAGGGTGAGGTGTTAATGTGTGGAACCTGAGTGTTGGGTGTGGAGGAACAGAAAGGATGAGGTGTTAAAGTGTGGAACCTGAGTGTTGGGTGTGGAGGAACAGAAAGAGTGAGGTGTTAATGTGTGGAACAGAAAGGGTGAGGTGTTAATGTCTGGATCCTGAGTGTTGGGTGTGGGGGAACAGAAAGGGTGAGGTGTTAATGTGTGGAACAGAAAGGGTGAGTTGTTCATGTGTGGATCCTGAGTGATGGGTGTGGGGGGACAGAAAGGGTGAGGTGTTCATGTGTGGAACAGAAAGGGTGAGGTGTTAATGTGTGGATCCTGAGTGATGGGTGTGGGGGAACAGAAAGGGTGAGGTGTTCATGTGTGGAACCTGAGTGTTGGGTGTGGAGGAACAGAAAGGGTGAGGTGTTAATGTGTGGATCCTGAGTGATGGGTGTGAGGGAACAGAAAGGGTGAGGTGTTCATGTGTGGAACAGAAAGGGTGAGGTGTTAATGTGTGGAACAGAAAGGGTGAGGTGTTAATGTGTGGATCCTGAGTGTTGGGTGCAGAGGAACAGAAAGGGTGAGGTGTTAATGTGTGGAACCTGAGTGTTGGGTGCAGAGGAACAGAAAGGGTGAGGTGTTAATGTGTGGAACCTGAGTGTTGGGTGTGGAGGAACAGAAAGGGTGAGGTGTTAATGTGTGGAACCTGAGTGTTGGGTGTGGAGGAACAGAAAGGATGAGGTGTTAAAGTGTGGAACCTGAGTGTTGGGTGTGGAGGAACAGAAAGAGTGAGGTGTTAATGTGTGGAACAGAAAGGGTGAGGTGTTAATGTCTGGATCCTGAGTGTTGGGTGTGGGGGAACAGAAAGGGTGAGGTGTTCATGTGTGGAACAGAAAGGGTGAGGTGTTAATGTGTGGATCCTGAGTGATGGGTGTGGGGGAACAGAAAGGGTGAGGTGTTCATGTGTGGAACAGAAAGGGTGAGGTGTTCATGTGTGGATCCTGAGTGATGGGTGTGAGGGAACAGAAAGGGTGAGGTGTTCATGTGTGGAACAGAAAGGGTGAGGTGTTAATGTGTGGATCCTGAGTGATGGGTGTGGGGGAACAGAAAGGGTGAGGTGTTCATGTGTGGAACAGAAAGGGTGGCTGGTCGCTCACTGTGGCTTGCTGTTTCGCGGCTCTCTCTGTAGCCTCGTCCAGCTGCTTCTGTAGTGCTGCCTGGAGAGACTTCATCTCTTCCCTGTAAAACCAATCATGACAAATGTCCAGTCACAACACATATTCATAGAATAAATATGGAAGATCTTTTATTAATATTTTACCACCATTTCCCTATCTGGTGTGAATAAAACAATTATTGGAATATGCAATATTCAAAGCTCCTTTTCTCCTTTTCTTTTGTAAATAATAAAGTGATTAATAAAGATGTATTTTGTACAGATTTCATGTTTACTTGTATTTGTAGTACTGGCACGCAAATAAAAACTAAATATCAATTAAAAGTTTAATTTAAAATCAAATGAACTGAAAACATTTTCTGTGAATTTGTACAATTGGAGAAAAGGCTGATTCAATATTCAGAATAATTTAGATTTTTATTCTTTTTAATTTTTTCCAGATTTTTCCCTTTTTCTCCCAATTTGGTAGCCAATTGTACCCCGTCCCTCGGCGGCCCAAATGAGAGCGACACGCCTTCTTCAAGCCGTCTCGTCTCATGCCCATTGCCGTGATTCCGAGGCGCCCAAGGTGCTTATTGTGCGGCGATCTAATAACCCTGCCAAGTCCCTCCCTCTGGAGCAGCAAGCCAATTATTGCTGCCCCACGTGAGCCGGCCAAACTTGGCTTTTAGCAGAATCAAACCCCGGTCCCCAGTGTGCAACTGCAGCAAACTGCAACCACAAGTCTGCTGCGTCTTAGCCTGTTGCGCCACCGCGGCTCCTAGATTTTTATTCTTAATTTGGTATGTACAATTGAGATTAAGATTTTCTTCTCTGTAAAACAGAATATTAAGTATATTTAAGATTTGCAAGGACTCATGGGAGTAATCATATAACGTAAATCCTTAAAAGATAATTTTGTTTATTTTTTCAACCAATTGTTCCAAACTAATTCCACCTTTCTGATCAGTATTGATCATTTGTCACATCATTTTGGAAACCCTGAGAACCACTCCAGTCTGCTTCGCAATGCAGTCGAGTGGGCCCACAGACGCAGGCCTTAAAATGCATTCTACAGATGGTTTTCTACAAAATAAATGTTTGATTTGCATATGCAAAATTATTTAATAGATACATGTGAGCAGTTTTTGCTTCAAACATTAATAGTAATTCAACCCAAAAACTATGTTTTAAAGCAATAATGATTGGCAAAGCCGAAAAAGACAGGAAATTCACAGACAGGAAGCACCGAGAACATTATCTTAACCTATGCACTGACAAGGCTTCCAACACACAATGGATGAATACCTGCTATGGGTACTGTAACTATGGTCTACTTCAAACAACATGTACCACTGAGCAGGCTGCTGAGGATTCAATCAAATATTCTCTTTGAATCAACAACCAAATAGATTATTTTCAGAGTTAATTAATGCTCTGTAAAATAAATTAAAAGAGGTAATTACTGCCAAATTAAATAAGTACATAGTGTATATCTGAGCTGGTAGCAGCCATGAAAATGTTCAGACAACTGTACAATAAGAGAGAACATCAAAACAGAGAAGATTTGTTTTGTAGAATTTGTGATTTGATTGATTTCACTTTTAAATTGTTTTAGTTTCTATTGTAAGTATGTGTAGTTATTATTATTTTAACTGTATTTCCTGTCATATTGATTTTTTTATTTTTGTTAAAAGTGAACTCTTGAAAATGAGACACGTCTCAATGAGTCCTCCCTGTGTAAATACAGAATAAATAGAAATAATCAGAATTGTATTGTTAGTCACCATAGTAATTGTCCTTTCCCCCCAAGATTTTGTAAAGTATTTGGTTTCTTGAAAAGTGATATATACAATTGTAAATACAATTTTCTCAATTTTTATTATTATTATTATTATGTCTATCATCATTATATCATTATTATATGAGGATGGTATGATTTATCAGTGCAACCTACATTAATATTTGGTGTGGGCTCACATAGACATAACACATATACTCTAAATCCATTATGAAATGTACCCAGAACTGCACCAGCACTTATATTTTGAAGATGGAGCCTTAAAACAATAGGTCACCAAACAATTATCAGCTGATTTCTTATTTCAAAAATAGACTAGCAATAGACTGGCAAAATGAATTCACATTCAAAAGGATCCTTTCCATACATACATTACCTTGCTCAATCACAAATTAATGGTAAAGATAGGAAAGCCTTTGGGCTGAAATGAGCTGGTTCATATTTTTTCCATTGATTTTGATATTAAGACCTATTTAACATTTAGAAATACATGTGTATATTTCAAATTAAGATATGGATATATATACATACTGTATATACTATATACTATGACTCTATTAATTTCATTGTCATGCCTTGAATGTGACAGTAATATTTCTTTTTCTTCTTCACAGCATTAATTACTAGAAAGTAACAAGACACATAATTGGTACATTTTAAGTACATATAGCAAAAAAATATTGCCTAATTTCTAGAAATTAATCAACTCCTGTGTTCCTCTGAAAATAATCAATTTGGTTGTTGATTCAAAGAGAATATTTGATTGAATCCTCAGCAGCCTGCCCAGTGGTACATGTTGTTTGAAGTAGACCACCATAGTTACAGTACCCATAGCAGGTATTAATGCATTGTGTGTTGGAAGCCTTGTCAGGGCATAGGTGAAGATAATGTTCTCAGTGCTTCTGTGAATTTCCTGTCTTTTTTGGCTTACACAAGATAACACAAGATATTTTGGTTGAATTTAGATGCCTTTGATCAAGATAGCGCCATGGACGGTCACCTCGGAGTGTCAGTGCACGTTGTATTGTCATGTTTTGTTCAAACCACAGCAAATTCCTTGTATGTTAAAACTACTTGCCAAATAAAACTATTCTGATTCTGATTCTTTTGCCCACCATTATGACATTATCTCTCACTTGAATTTCCAGACTTTTTTTACTGGAAGGTAAATCATATCTATATACACAGTGGTTGCCCTGACCGATGATATCTTGTGTTATCAGAAAGTAAATCATTTGAAAATCAGCTTTTTACAATATTCCACTTGCGTTCAGAATAAACTCCGCAAATTTTGCCATAATAAATTGAACTATTAATGACTAATATAATTTAAATTTTTGACCATTTCAAAAGAGAGAGAACAGAAAACTGTAGGTAGTTTAAGACTGTTACCTATCAAATAAATAATGGCCCTTACACATAAACGTCACAGCAGCAACAGCTTCAGGGAAGTAGCCAACAAGCCTTGAACCCCCTTCTTTTCCGCCTTTTCCAGACTGAGTCAAAAATGAAATAGTGGAAGTTACGGTAATTGTCCGGAATCATTGCGGATGGCTCATTTTACAAAACCTTTAGCTACTGTTTGGCTTGTGTCATTTCAAGCGGAAATTTGTTTTAAACCAACTTGTTAGCTAGGTCACTAAGCAAGCGCAAAAAGAGAAGAGATCACGACAACACATGCGAGATGCCGAAAGCTGATCGGCTTAGAAACACATTCAGATATTTCCACAGGGTCAGCTTCATGCACAGAATGAAGCGATTAGAATGCATCAATGAAATTCACTCGTAGGCTGTTCCTATAGCATCTCATGAGACAACTTCCCCTTGGTTTTCTTTTTTTTATCCAATTATTTCTTTTTTCCACCGGGAATACCCAATTGAGATCGAAATCTCTTCTGCAAGGGGACCTGAAAACTGGTCAATTAGAAAATTCAAGCACTTGTTAGCCCATTGTTGCTACAATTTCTTTCCGTGACCACTCCACCACTTCATCGGGTATTGTCTGCTATATATAACACCCAGCATCAATGATCAGTAATCGGCCATATTTCCCCCTTAAAATTCACCAGAAATGAACATTTCCTAGCTGCACTTAAAATAATTATGCCACTGGTTGTAGCCTACATAAAACCAGCGTGACTGTTAACAAGCAGGGCAGCTAGTTATTTAAGTAGCCTACGTAATTCATGCATGGATGAATTTATTCAACCAACAGTTTCCAAGTGGCGTATTTATAACCAATACATTTCTTACAGATGTTACAGTGGGAAGTAATTGTTTAACAATGTGAACACTCGCGATAACTGACATATGAAGCGCCATATAGCATAGGCTATGTTTCATTAATGTACAGAAATGTTTCTGAATTAACATAGGCCTATGTGAGATGCAACCGACAATAGCCAAGAACATAAAACTGTTACAGTACACGGTGTTGAGATCAGACGCATGGAGATTCTGGGATTAGCCTATGGAGCTGGTCAAATTGGTCAACCAGCTGTTTCAAAACCTAGCTCAAGGTGTCTTTTTCAGCAGGGGTTGATATTGGCTTACGAAGATGGACAGGGATGTAACGTCATAAAAGCAAAAAGAAAACAATGATACGGACCAGGCCTCGTTTGGTTGTAGCCTATCGAGATAGCAAAGTATGCCTTTGAAGTACACACAAGCTAAATGACACGAAAAACACTGCCTGCTCTTCACACTCCATTTTGGCTCCATATGGCTCTGGCAATGTATAATCCGTATGTTCCGTGAGGCGCGTGGCTCGCAGTTGCGCAATGCCTTATATTATCGAGTCACTGGCTAACAGACAAGCTAACTTTTCACCATTCATTTTCAACGGGGCCTCGTTGAAACCGTAGCACATGAAAACCCAATTTTAGGAAAAGGCACTAGTCCATTTAAAAGTAGGACGTGTTCCAATTGGGTGAGAGAAACTGTAAAACGCTTGTAGAACAGCGAAAATGCTAATATTTTCACTCATCTTTTTCATAAAAACTACCAAACAGATTTTTAGGGGATTTTCTGGATTAATTGGAATAGCGCATCTGCCTTACCAAAAGACTTTTCATGTATATTGGTCCCAGAACGGCGGAACGACCGTGCCTCTGTTAATGTTAATTTGCAAGAATTTTATATTTCTTTATTTTAAAATAGTAACTTGCACTGCAGCAGGCTGTAATCAGACACGGGGGGAGCGGTGTTTGCGAGTGTCGGTGCAGTTGTACACTACAGAACATTCTTTGGCGGTGTGTTGCACTCGTCTCTAACTACCAAAGGTCATGCTGAGAACGATGTATGCTTCCGCTAAAAACGTACCGAAATTGAAAACTGAAACATCGAATGCCTGTTAACACTAGAAAGGCCTTGGTTTTTGAATAGCCCGAACCGCCGAGCCCAGCATTCAGCATTGATTTGAGCAACAACAGCGCCCTAATTTCGTACAGATTGTGAAAGTGAATGCTCACAAGCCGAGCTCACACTCCACATCTTTTGCCCCAATATTGGAGTCCCCGTCAAATACCCAACTGATTTGTAGTCGTGAAAAAATCGGGAAAAGTCCTGAGTCTGTTGGCTTTAGACCCCCGTGGCCACCCCAGTCACCACTGGTTGTACAGAGCAAGAACATTTAAATTAATTAGTGGTGAAAGAACAAGCCCCAGGCATTCACCATTACAATCCAATTCTCTCTAATGTCAATGATCACTCTCCTCCCTATTATCCTTCCTAACGCATGTGTATCCTGGAATATTTGTCACAGTTAACCAGCTCTCAGTAAGGCAGAGAAAGTCTGAGTCAGTAAGCAGGTTTTGTATTTGTTCAATTTTGGGTAGTACGCTTCAGAAATTTAGGTGACCACCAAATATGCCTTTGGGTTTAGTTTCCTCTAAACCAGGGGTCGGCAACCCTGGTCCTGGAGAGCCGCAGGGTGTGCTGGCTTTCGTTGTTACTTGGCATTAATTGATCAATGAATGCCGTTGATTACACAGTTAACTCACCTCACCTGGTTTCTTGGGTCTGAATCGGTTGCTTATTTTAAGGTGGAGTCGAAAGCCAGCACACCCTGCGGCTCTCCAGGACCAGGGTTGCCGACCCCTGCTCTAAACCTAACCTAACTAAAGCTAAACTAACCTTTCAGCTTCATCTAAACCCATGCAGACATTTCACTGTGTGCCTGGTTCACAGTTAGAACATGCTATTTTAGTCTTTGTTTTAGCACTGCACAGTTAATAAGCTCTCCACATCTAGCAGATCTCAGTTCAGCACTCTTTTGAAGTTCCCAGTGTAATCAAGTAGTGAGTTCATTTTAACAGTGGGTCGAGCGCCCCCCTAGCTGTCTATCACTGAGTGTGCAGGTCCTTGGAGCCAAGTACCTGGACCCAAGGGAGTCATCAGATGTCACACAGGTGAAGAAGCACGGGTGTTCGCCGAATATACAATTTGTAACCGGGTAACAAGCAGAGTGGTTTTTAAACAGCGTCTCTACCTCAGCACAAATATGACGGGAGAAAGTGACTATACCTTTGCTTCTGGCTGAGCTCCAGGATCCTCTGCACATCCTTCTTGGGCACCCTCTCGCCATTTTTTAGAGACTGAAAAAGAAAAGTGGGAATTTTTACCTTCAGAGGAAGGATTGCGACCCACAGAACAAACACAAATACTGCACGGCAGAGCAGGAAGCGAAAAACACAAAAACGGCACGCGTACTCGACAAATAGGCCACTGAAGTACTTTCATTTATCATGAGGCAAAGACACATCAGCGCTGATACCCCTGTGGTCTCAGGGCAGCACATCCCATGCCTGCAGTCCTGTGAGATCTCATCGGGCATTCGGACCAGGGAATAGAGAGGATTTATGTTTCTTTGCAGCTTTTCCCAGAGCAGAACCAATCATTTCTTTCTTCCTGTTTCTGTGCTTGGGACTCAATCGAATGTCACACAAAATTCATTATATCAATAAATAAGACAAAGTATATTTAAAAATACTGCAGAAGCCTTCCTGTTATGTACGCCATAATACATCAATGTCAGAATGTCATTTTAAGCTACACTTCTGCTAGTTTGCAATAAAGGCTATGTTCATTTTTAAAAAAAGGTTGGCATTTTGGCCTTTATCCAAAGCGCTGTACAATTGATGCTTCTCATCCACACACCAACGGCGACATTCTCCACATCTGTGCTACACATCAGCTACAGTATAACTTCTGTCCAGCGGAGAACCGACTATGTGTATGTTATTGTATGTTGACTGAAAAGCATTTTAGCTAATGACATTGTGGTCTATAATTTTTCGCCTGCATAACGATACCTCAGCATTTCCAATACACACACTGAGACCGTTGCACGTTGGAAAAAACAGTTCTAGAGATTGTTTTACAACAAAAGGTTGTTTTACAAGAAAGATTCTTTCTGCAATGCCAACATTTAAATAGAGGACCTTTCAGACCTTCCTTTGGAGGACTTCGAAGGAATCTTTTGTCTGAGTGAATATTTCTGAGGAAGACAGTGGAAACACCATTGAAAACACAATAGAGAGCATTTTCAGTGACGTGACCCCATTTTATATGGGGTGAGCATCTAAATACATTCTCATAATATTTCATTATTATTCAGACAGGCTGCTTTTGAATAATAAATAGCATGTGACGGGGTTGGGTATTTGACAAAAACTTAAATCAATGGACTGTTTTTTATGACCTTCTCGACCTCTTGCCGTCTGTGGAGAGCAGAAGGAGAGGGATGCTGAACCTGGAGGAGGTAGGGGGAGGGAGGCCAGCGGGGGAAGTGCAAACACTTTTTCAGGACAAGTCATTTGAGTGACAGTTCATGCCGCAGTTTAGTGTCCAAGAAAACTGACATCAAAGCCGCCACCATATTAGTCACAAAAGAGATGGGGCCAGATTTATTAAAGGACTGCGAATGCTTTTCAGGCATAAAAACAGTCGCTATAAGGTCACAATATCTATGAGGCATTTAACGGTCCCCATGGTTAAAAAAATTTGCAGGAATTGGGTCACTCTGCAACGCTCCAGTCGATGTGTAGGTAAATATGTCCTTGCATATGCACTCACCGAGCACTTTATGAGGTATTTATTAGACTTATCTTTTAGATTTCTACTGCTGTAGCATATCTACTGAAAAGTTATGATGCGTTGTGTGTTCAGAGATGCTCTTCTGCATGCCACTGTTGTAATGTGTGGTTATTTGCGTTACTGTAACTTTCCTGTCAGCTTTGATCAGCCATTCTCCTCTGAGGTCTCTCGTTAACAAGATGTTTATGTCTGCAGAACTTCAACTAACTGTTTTTTGGGGTTTTTTTTGCACCATTCTTTGCAAACTCCAGAGACTAGCCGTTTCTGAGATACTCAATCCACCCTGTGCAAATATCTAGGTCTATGAGATAGCATGATATGCTTTGTCGCTTGATGTTCGTTATGATTTTTATGAGCTGACCATATCAAATACGACCACTTTAGGGTCAGCTTAAGGTGAGATGATGAAATAATTACTAGCATTGTGGGCTAACAAACGCAGGAATGCGGTGCTGCAAGATAACCACAGACTCTGCACTCTGAGTTTCCCCTATCCGCTTAGTATCAGAAACCGTCTCAGTAGTTATTTTCTGAATATGACTCAAAGATGGCGAGTATGACTCAAAGATGGCGAATATAACTGGCGTGACTAGTCAGCACGCAGGATAAAAGGGTGCAGCTGTGATCTGGGTGCCGAGTGGGGGTTGATCAAAGGCTACCAATCAGCAAGGAGCAAACATCTTGTTTGTGGTTTACAATGCCAAGGTATCTGGTATTGTGCGTCAGCTATATGCATAGATGATGCTAACACCCTCCGTGTCATTTACACTTTGGGTTTAAACGGTGAGAGGACTGGAGAGAGTGCAGGACTGTGAAAGAGATAACAGGGCTTTACTCAGAAATAAGGCATTGAGTAATGCACTCAGAAAAACACATTTACAACTGCCCTACACCTGTGTGCACATAAATAAACTAAAACAGGAAATTGATAAAACGGAGTCGTTAAGCTGGGCTATTCCCCTCGTTCCTCATGAAACATCAAGTTTAATCTTTTAATGACACAGCAGCTTCTGCAACGGATAAAAAAATAATTTATCACCTTTACATAAAGCTGGATTTAGATGAACATACCATTTATCTGTAAATGTCTAACCACTTGACTTGGCCCTGGAATGTATTTGAGTATTTGTTTCACCTGACTTAACTCCAGATAACTGCTAAACCAGTTATCAAATAAACTCAGCCTGGAGTCTGGAGTAGGTTTATTGGTTCGTGGTGGTGCAAACTGCTTTTTTTCTTTTTTTTTTCTCTAAAACTTGAGGTAGGAAATCAGAACTATAGTACAGCCACAATTCAGCCATGAAATGACAATCCAAGGCCGTGCCATGGCAGCTGGGGGCTGGAGAGCCCAGCAGGCAGCCTGGTTCCCCCGGGCATCCACCTCTGCAAACAGCCCTGCTGCTGCCAAGCCCTGAAGGGTTCTTGTTGAAGTGTCATTCTGATAAACTGACCTCCCTCCATGGGCCAACACGTTAAAAAAAGCACACAACCAAAAAAAAACTCTTTCTAAAAAGGCACATCTGTTTAATACGTAATTGATTACACAACAAGGTTAATGCGATTTCACGACACGTGTTCCCCCGTGAGTCACGTCCTTGGGCGAGAATGGGGCAGGAGCGCGGGGGGTTCTGGGGGAGGTTGTCACCATTAATTTAAGAAGGCCCAGGAAAGTTAATGTCAGCTCCCCCCTCCCAAAAGAGAGGCACAGCTGGTTGCTGCTCCAATCGCAAAGCTCACAGCCTGGCATTTTTGCATCATAATTTAATATGCACAATGGCAACACACATCACTTTCATTAAGCCTGAATTAGTGTGACAGTGATTTAACTCACACATTTCAGTTAGAGAACAAAAGCAAACAAAAGCGCAAATTTATTGAGCTCAAGTGCTTTTATTTACACTTGAGCACACTTCTGTGTCCGTGTAATAAATATAATAATTCAGTTAGTAGTAGTAGTATTAATATTTCATATTTATTGGTGTATCTTGTACAATTTCTCTATATACACTTGCTTTCAATGTATGACGGCAAACCTCTGCAGTTTTTATGGATATTATTTCTATGACTCTTTTACAGCGATTAAATACTTCTTAAAAAATACATGTTTGAAATTTTTTGTTTATGAATTACAATACTGAACAAACCAAGCGGCACTACATTGCTAAGTAACTGTAAGTAGCCTTCAGAAGGAATTTGTGCAGCTTCATTGTAATGATTCTACCTTTCTAAGTTACTCTTTTAGTTTGACATTACTATATACTAAAGTATTTTCAGAAATTGGATTATTGAGCGCTATACATTGAGCTACACATCAGTTTGTTTAAAATCAATAGACCTATTACATTGCAGATGCAGATTCTGAGAGAGCCATTTATCTGTGTCATAATAAAAGGTGTGCTTTTATATAGCACTGACACATGGGCTAGAATGAAAAGTTTAGCTTATCTCCTTTTTGAAGTTTTGTGTTTGGGTTTAATCTAAATCTGTATGTTAAATTCTTCCTTACGCTTTCGAAAGACCATTGCTACATTAATAAAAGTTAATACAACAGTGATGATGCTATTAAAGACAAGAAATTGCAGAATGATTGATTTGAAAAATGAGAATTGCACAACACGCACTGTAAGTAACGTAAATGCAAACGCATCACTGCATTTGCAATATCACTGAAAGTTTTTTTTATCTAAATTGGCCACTACAGTGAAATCTTTAGATTGTTTTCTGCAAACGTTGCAAGGTAAATATTCAACAACTTGTATCTAATATGTGCTGAGACCCAAGAGTCTAACTGGAATCATGCCAGTGTGTCCAAGGTGAGTTTCGTCCATCATACCATTAAGTAACATGCACTGATTATCGAGATCTGTTCAAGGTACCTACGACTATGCCACATAATTACAGTACACACACGCTCACACAGATGCCCAGACCTTGCCTGATGGTCATAGCCCCTTCTGCTGCACAAATCTTTACAGTAGCCTATATCTTGGGTAGGGTTGGGAACCAAATTTGTCGTAAATGGTTGGCATTTAAATAGCGCCTTTATCCAAAGCGCTGTACAATTGATGCTTCTCATTCAACCATTTATACATTCACTCACAGACCAACGGAGATTGGCTGCCATGCAAGGTACCAACCAGCTCGTGAGGAGCATTTAGAGGTTAGGTGTCTTGCTCAGGGACACTTTGACACACCCAGGGTGAGATCGAACCGGTAACCCTCCAACTGCCAGACCACAGCTCTTACCACCTGAGCAGCTGTAGTAGAGGTGAGCAGGCATGACTGCTTTAGACTATAAACTTTCATTATATGATATGTGTACTGATATAAACAGATAATCATAAGTTAATTGCATTCAAAAGTTTCATTCTTAAATGAAAATGGAAATATTGTTAGCTCATTTGGAGGGCGTGCATTGTTTTGTTATTTAAGTATTTTGGCACGTACTGGTGTTAACGATGACATCTATCTTAACAGGCTCCAAGACCTGTAGAATTTTTCATATTTAACAAAAACACCTGACATATGTAAGAATGCATGGCATCTAATTCTACACTTCAGTGCCTCATCTCTTTTATTGAACAATAAAAAATATATATTAATATAATAGTTTATTATATGCTGCCTTCATGTTTATCAAGGGTATATACAGTGGTTTTAAAAAGTATTCAGACCCCTTAACTTTATTGCATTGTAGATTTGTCGCTTTTGCATATCAATCTATACTCAATAAGAAATGTTTTTAGAAATTTTAGCAAATTTATAAAAAATCTAAAACTGAAATCTTTCATTTACATACATTAAATATTCAGACCTTTTGCTTTGGCATGCTAAATTGTGGTCAGTTGCATCCTGTTTGCTTTAATTATCCTTGATATAGTGTATAGTACTTTATTGGAGTCCACCTGTGGCAAATTGAATTGATTCTACATAGTTTAAAGGCACACACCAATGAGGTCCCACAATTCACACTGCATGTCAAGACAAAAACCAAGCCACGGAATTCTCTGTAGACCTCCGCGATAAAATTGTGGTGAGGCATATATAAGGACAAGGGTATATAACCGTTTCAGTTCCCAGGAGCGTAGTGGCCGCAATAATTGTGAAGTTGAAGACGTTTTGGAACCACCAGGACTCTTCCTAGAGTTGGCCGTCTGGTCAAACTGAATAGCCGAGCAAGAAGGGCCTTGGTCACGGAGGTGACTGAGAACCCAACGGTCACTCTAACAGAGCATCAGAAGTCCTCTGCAGAGATGGGAGAACCTGCCGGAAGGACGACCATCTCAGCAGCACTCCATCAATCAGGCCTTTATGGTAGAGTGGCTAGACGGAAGCCACTCTTGGGTAAAAGAGATATAACAGCCCGCTTGGAGTTTAGCAAACAGCGTTTAAAGGACACTGAGAACATGAGGAAAAATAATCTCTGGTCTGATGAGACAAAATGGACTCTTTGGGCAGAACTCCAAGCACTACGTCCACTATGAGGCACTGCTCATCACCTGGCTAACAAGATCGCCACAGTCAAACATGGAGGAGGAAGGTGGGGTGGTGAGCATACAATACTGACATTGCTTCCAATAAAGAATTTATCTCTGACTTGTGTTATTGTGTTATCATAGTTATTTACATTAATTTGAGTAGATATATTTGCTGGATAGTGCATATATCGCTATATATTTATGGTTATTTAAAAAAAAAAATAGCAGCCGCTTTACAGCCACATTAAACATTTTACAATGTCATGGTCTCATAAAATTTTGAATCCCTGTTCACCATCCCTTCCAATATTAATGTTAATTAAATAATAAAATTAAACATTGTTTATTCACAGGCTATTTCACAATTCATGGGCTATAAATATATATTTTTTCCCCATCCTGATCCAGTATCAGCGTTATGATTTCATAAAACTACCATTCCCTTTCCCCTATCCCCCATCAAATAATGATGCTTTGGGGTTTCTATGGAAGTCTATGGGGTAGTATCCAGAAGTGCTGCCAAAGGACTCATTTTGCTTCATAGACTGATGCAGAGAGCTTCTGTTCAAGTTTAAATATATGAAAAGTTCAGAATGATACTAGGCTTGACCATGAACACACCTCATTTGAAGACCAACCCCACCAAATTGGTGCATGGCCATTTGCTATTTTACACTTCCATTTGAGTGCATAGTGTTCAGAGTATGCTCCTTCACATAAGCTGTTTCCACACTCAATGGCAACATTGCTATTATCTTCAAATCTGCAATTATATTATAGTTTTGTTTTGATGATCAATTTAATCTACACAAACTGGTCATCAGTCACAGTTTTGAGAGCCTGGCTAGCCAATTGATTCTGTTTTTTTCTCCATAATCTTGATAAACCGTAAACACACAAAGTTTTCGCCATAATTCTTCGACATATACACAGGTATTATGGGCAAAATATCAATTGGGACAGAAAATATTCAAAGGCAAATTGGAAAAGACATGTTCAAAGGCTCTCTGCATGGGAAGCACCCTGGGATACGCGCCTCTTCCACTCAAACAGCTGAGAGAGAAGCGAAGGCACTGACCTTTAGGTTGCCTTTTATGTTGTCTAATTCGTTTGATGTTTTGGAGAGTTGACGCAGGATCCCAGCCCTCTCTGTGAACACCTCCTTCAGCTTCCGCTCCAGACCCTCATAGCTCTGTCTACGTCACGAGAACAAGACAAGGGAGAGATTAGTTAATTCATGTCAGCCGCCTGGTGAACTCACTCGCACGCTCGCTCACCGTGGCTAACTGTCCGGGCTCAGCATCGGGAGACAGCAGTGCACGTGCTGCTAAAGCTCGCTGGAATAACAGGCAAAGGTGGCTAAATGTGTGTCAGATTTCAAAATAACAAAACCACTACACATCATTCTTGTTCTTTTGATGTTCACCTCAATTTTCTTTTTTTCATTATTCCTCCTGCGATCCCCAAATTCAACAGTTAGTGCTGCTTAATGAACAGTCTGCAAGCTATGAGAATGCCTCTAAGGATTAGATGTAAACTTTTAAGGACATTTTGTTAAGTAATGTACAAACACCATTGTCCTATTAAGAAATGTTGTCATCGGACACAAGCCAGACTATCTGGGAATAAGTAGTGAGTCATTAAACCAGCAAAGAATAACCGTTCACAATGCCTGCACAGCACCATCATTTGAAATGCATGTATGCTCAGTATTCAGATGGTCTTTACTGTAGTGCTTCGATGCGATGAGTATTGGGATTGTTGGAGAAGATTGATTTGACCCATGTCCACCCCCTGCTACGCTCAGCCTTCAGCCATTGGCAGAACAACTTCTAAAACCAGAGGAATCAGTGTTTCTGGAAACTGATGAATGGACACTCACACAAATCAGTTTGGTAAATGGCAACAGAGAAAATGAGGTTTGAGCTAGGTTTCGTTCCAGAGGACAGGTAATTACCAAGTCATCCCACCAAACTTAAACACTGTTGGATAATTGTGCACTTTTGTGAAAAAAATGTGAAAAATGGTGAAGCTATTTTTAAAGGATGCTATTAATCTTTTAAAATATTATTATCGTATTACTTTCATAGCCAAGCTGTAAAACCCCACAAGACAAGCACAGTGTAACTTTCATTCCTTTGAATCAAACTATCCTCGGTTGTTAATTATAATTCAAAAGACCCACATGTTACAGAAATGCACATTTATGTATTCTTCAGTATTCATCACTGAAAATAATCGTGGTAGGCTACATATTGTTTTTCACTGTTCAAATGAACAAAGAAAATAATTACTGCATACAGAACACTTTCTCATGGATGATTGTCTGATTTAACTGGAAAACCTACAAAGCCACAGTATCTTCAATACACACATTCATACCACAAGATGATAAGTGCTAATCACATTGCAACATATTTTCAAATGATGACATTAAATGGAGTGTGAATTGTTGAATTGTCTATGGACTGCCATTAACAGCTTTTCCCTGCTTAGTCTAAACGCTGAGAGAAGCATGAAAATTAAAAGGAACTACAAAGTTTCCGAGAAGATCGAATCACCACGAATCACAATGCAGATTTTACAATAACAGACTGCCAGCAGAAAAGAGAACATGTTTTTAGGACAAGGGCGTAGCCATGTATTCAACATTTGGTGGGTGCCAGATGTGACTGGGGGCAGGGGTTGAGTGTGAGGGGTATAGTATTTTACTGTATATATATTATTGAAATTTTTAAGGTTTTGGTGAATCAGAGTGTAATTTTGGGTGACTATCCCTTCTCTTTGCTCACTCCCTCCCTTTGCCTTGAACCCACAGGGCAAACATGACAGTCGAAAACTATTGCCTCCTGATATTGCGAATGAGTTCAGCAAAACACGGATTAGACTATTGTTATTGTATTCTCTCTTAACTCTCAGAAATGTTTCCTCCTTTCTCACTCGCCTCTATGACAACCCCTCTCTCGCTCTCTGTGCTCTGTGCTGTGATGGGAAATACAGAGCAAATATGAAGTAGTGAGTAAAGCACTAGTTCATCATGTTGTGTTATTCAAAAACAGACTTGTGACAGACAGTGATCTGAATGATTAAACAAGGAGGGACATTGGCGTACATCTCTAATGTGTACAGTATATATGTGTATATATGTATAGAGGCAGAGACACAAACAGAAACCAATGGGGGGAATGTTCTGCCAAACAGGGTGGTGCGTTTGCTCTCTGCTCATGCTTAGTTGTGTCCTTGGTCACATGACTAGTCACATGCACAACGAAGAAGACGCGGAGTAAATGACGTACCTCGGCAGATGAACCGATGATAAAATGTATATTTTCATACAGTGTATGAGATAAACGCTTGAGCAGTTGCCTAAACAAGGGGGCACTAGATTTAAGTCAGAACATTTCTTGGGAAATAAAAACATGTCTGTCTGTGTGCTCGGGGGGGGGGAATCTGACATCGGAAAAAACTATGAAAAAAATTACAAACAATATGTATCAGTATATAACCAAAAATGTTTTTTTAATTTCCTATCAGACATGAATGAAATCAGTCCAATGGGAAAACTGTCTTTTTTAGCAAAAATATAGGTATCACTAGAGGGCAACTACATATCAATTGCCGAAACTAGTAGCTTGAAAGCTACCACGGTACAGCTGAAGCTATTCTGGTATTCTTTTCTACTTCCTCTATTACCTCTCTTTTTGGTGCTTCTCCTAAGAAAAGCCAAATGCACAACTCCAATGCGCGAATATAAATGGCTCCAACTCCCAACTCAAATAATGTAATCAGTATCGCAGCTGGAGCCACCCACATATGATGGAGGCAGAAAACTTTGATCCCTGTGTTCAATAAAAGAGATAGTGTTTTTTTATTTTTATTTTTATCACTATACAAAGGGGGGCGGCATGGATGGTGCAGTGGGTAGCACTGCCACCTCACAGCAAGGAGGTCTTGGGTTCGAATCCCCTTCGCATGTTTGCATGTTCTCCCCATGTCTGCGTGGGTTTCCTCCGGGTACTCCGGTTTCCTCCCACAGTCGAAAGACATGCAGGTTAGGCTGATTGGAGAGTCTAAATTGCCCATAGGGATGAATGTGTGAGTGAATGGTGTGTGTGCCCTGTGATGGACTGGCGACCTGTCCAGGGTGTATTCCTGCCTTTCACCCAATGTATGCTGGGATAGGCTCCAGCCCCCCTGCGACCCTGTTCAGGATAAGTGGGTTCAGATAATGAATGGATGGATGGATGGACTATACAAAGGAAAGGACAAAAAGGGAGAGACAGCAACTGCGATCTGTGAGCCACAGACATGGCAGACGTCTTGCCACCATTGCTTGCATTTATAGACAAAGTTCTATTCTAAAGGAGAAATCGGATCAGCGGTGTGGGTATCCTGTAGCGTAGTGGTTAAGGTACATGACTAGGAGCCACAAAGATGCTGGTTCAATCTTGCCACAAGTAAGATCCAAACCGCTGTTGGGGCCTTGAGCCTTAAACCCAGGTTGCTTCAGGTGAGATTGTCCCCTGCTTAGTCTGATCAACTATAAGTCCCTTTGGATAAAAGCATCAGCTGAATAACATGTAATGTAATGTGCCGAGTTGAAGGGACATACTGGGTAACAGAAATCTACTCTTGTTTTTATAAACACTGTGCAATGTATTCAGCACGTTTCGTTTTTGGCGATTTTTTTGACGTGCCAGAACCATCGCCTTGTTCAGATCAGCACCATGGTGCGGCCTAATCTGCTACTTAATAATACTGGCCTATCAGGTAACAGTATTTATCTTACACATTGCTACAGATGTACAACTACTGCAGCCAATTATGGGCTAAATTATGGGCTAAATTATGGGCTGAATTGAAACAGTTGTCCTGCTGAAGAATAAGAAACAGTGGGTTAGCTAAATTGAAACAGCTGATGAGTGTTTACCAAACAATTATCTAAACAATTATTTGAAGTAACTAACAGAATCTTAAGAAAATAAGAAAAGATACGCTTATCTGGCTGCTGTTGGTCGCTCGATCAGAAGCACTAACTTCTAGAGAGCACTTAAATACCCGCAGGTATTTGGCTGCTGGCTGCGCTCTGTGGAGAAATGAGTTTGCTGCTGCCCAGTTGCTGCTTGCACCGGGTAGGTGCAATTGGCTCTACTAAGCGAGTACTGGCCAGTGCTTGTCAGAGAACCTTGTGGGAGGGCCCATCTTGTTCCAAAGAGTCTGTATAAAGTGGAGATAATAGCATTTCCATTGTACACCATATTATTGGCATGTATGCAACGGTGAAGCATACAACAATAATACATTTCTCAGAAGAACTGCCAAGTAAGCAACGGTCATTCTATTTTACATTAGTTATTTAGCTGACGTTTTTATCCCAAGCAACATACAGTTGATTAGGCTAAGGCAGTACAATCCATCCTGGAGCAATGCAGGGTTAAGGGCCTTGCTCAAGGGTTCAACAGCTGCGCGGATCTTATTGTTGCTACACCGGGGCTTGAACCACCAACCTTCCACGTACCTGTCACATACCTTAACCACTACGCTACAGACCATGTTTCTCAATGTTTCTCAATTTTTTGGGCTAAAACTACTATGGATTTTGTTTTATTCGATTCTTAATATGATTTACCCATTCAATGTAGTAAGTAGAAATGCTTTCAAAAACAAAAGCCATTCTAACTCTTACTAATAGTATCATAATCAGAAATTTATATGTCATTCTTGAAAAAAATTGAAAGCAACAAAAGCATAAAATCACATTATGGGCTGGTTTCAGAGAGACAGATTAGGCCTAGTCCTGGACTAAATTGAGTTTTGTATGGAGAATCTCCATTCCAAATTGAATTTAGTCTAGGACTAGTCTTAATCTGTGTCCGTGAAACAGGCCCATTATTTCCCCTCTGTTGCATTGGCGAATGGTGGTAACGCTGGACATCACTGTGAACGGTGCAGACGTGCTTCTGTTAGTGACTATGCCTATACATCACCCGATAAAACAATCTGCAAATAATGTCCGAATAATTCCATGTCAGTGATAACATAATTACCTCATTGTACCAGACACTTCAAATCCGTCATATTTCTTTGACCGGTTCTGTGCAGAGCGCGTGAACACAACAAATAAATAAGAATGATGAAACGAATGAAAGCGAAGCTTGGAGAACCTTGGCGGTTCCTTGAGATGTCAGTCTTTGAGAAATGTGGTCCAGTCAAGGCACTTTTTTGCCGTAGAACGTGACAGCCCCACCCTTTTTCCACCTTGCTTCAGCCTGAGGACTACACGCTGTTCAGACTCAATATATGGCATATGGAAGATGAATGATGAACTCCAGGGGAAACTCTGCTAGGGCAGCAGACCTCAGCGCACAGGTAAGCTCAATACAAATGGAAATATCACGTTAAAGTCATAAGAGCTTATTTACCTTGAAATAGCTGAGTGGCTATAGTTTCAGTGACTGTCGCTGTTCCGCCTTTTACACTGAGACACATACGGAAAATACCAGGTATCAGAGCCACTGTTTTTCTCAAGGCACAAGATGTTTTTTTCGGTTAAAAAAATAAAATAAAAAATACTGCCTCACCGTACAGTACCGTCCAAAAGTATGGGAATGGTGAAGAGACATGTGTTATCTTTGCTCTACACTGTACTTAAGGTGTTTGCATTTGAGATTAAAAAGATGAATATGAGACTACAGACTTTCATTTCATGTCATGAGAGTACGTTTTTTTACAGAAACGGGTGTTTTCTTGTCGAGTCCCGCATTTTCAGCTTCTTGTTTCCGAGGCCGTATTTGCGTGTGCAATTTACATTTTCCCAGTTTTGAATCCTCTTTCAGGCCGAGGCTCTAGTTCCAACTCTATAAACGTGATCAAAACGAGAACCCAGTGCAATCCCTCACTGTAACATGCCTTTGCGTTGACTATTTTTTTTCCAGAGAGGAGATTACCCGTAACTACTGCACGCGGTGTTTACACGCATATTTTGTCCTTCTCTTCCTGAATGTTGTGAGCCTCAGCTCTCTTGGGATGTGCTCAGCCTCTCTTGGGTGTTTGTACTGTGCCCATGAATCACAGCATGCCTGACTGAGCTCTCTGCTCGGGTGAACACAAACACTCAAATCCCAACCTGTCAATTTCCTATCCCATGTACCTCTGGACCAAGGCCTCCTGACACAAATACTGCCGACCACTAACCTGTCATCTTTACTAATGGATCAATTTGTGGCAAATGAGTTAATGATTAATGAGTATGTAGGGAAAGGAATAGGGCCAATAATGACTCTGATCCACTGCCTGCCCACTCATCTCCTCAGCCTGCCAGTAAAACCTGCAGGGACTGACATCGTAAGGCTCTGGAGGCCGCTCCTGTTTGTGATGCTATTGCTGAAGTGGTGCACTCACACACACACACTCACACACACACACACACACTCACACACTCACACACACACACTCACACACACACTCAGACATACACACACACACACACACTCACACACACACTCAGACATACACATACACACACACTCACACACATACACACTCAGACACACACACACACACACACACATTCACACACACACTCACACTCACACTCACACTCAGACATACACACACACACTCACACACTCACACTCAGACATACACACACACACACACACAAACTCAGACACACTCAAACACACACGCACATACACATACACAGAGGGCTTCCTTTTCATAGTGTTAGGGCACTAAAGCTCATTCAGGGCATGGTCAGATGCACTTTTGCAAGGTGCAAAAGGCTTGACTTAGTGGCATCATTTATTAATAGGCGTGTCTTGGGCATATAATAAACCAATTAGAATGTCATTTTCCATTCTCTTTAAAAACAGCAGCATGTGCCCCTTGGTGGACAGCAGATTTTGCTGATGTCGGACAGATCTCTGAGGAAAAAGATAGAATTCTATAATACTATAGTTTTCATTTCTGATTTGAAATTTTGTTTGTTTTTTTCATTAGACAATTGGTTCTTTTTGTAATTCTGTATTTTGTATATATACAAAGCACAAATACCACACAAGACTCATTCAGACATTGCAGTCCATAAGTATTTGGACAGTGGTACTATTTCTGTTATGAGGTCAAAGTGCACACTATCGCCTTTGATTTGAGGGTATTGGCATCCATATCAGGTGATCTGCGTAGGAATGACCCCTTGTCATACATAGTCCCCCCATTTTAGGGAACCGAAAGTAATTGGACAGTTGGCTTCTCAGATGTTTCTGATTAGTCAGGAATGCATTCACCATCCTGAAATCGTGAGGGAAAATAATAAAGTTTTCATTTGACTTATAAAATGGATAGTTCCAGTCCTGGATGCTGATTGGTAAATGCAGCTGTTTAGCCGTGCTAAAATACCGAATCCTAAACACCAATATGCTGTGACACTTCGTTTCATCAACTGTGTAGAATATCACTGCATGCTGTCATGAAGGAGAGCTTGGGTCCCTGACTGTAGCCCCGTTAAAGGGGCATTTTACACTGGTAACACTGCATTCTATACCTTAACGCCGGTGTGTCTTAAATGGGGCAAATAAAGTGAATGTATTTAAAGTATGCACTGCTTTAAATAAAGCCTTATAACTTTGGGGCAACACACAAAATTACAGCAATACATAAAATCAGCTTTACAAGAAAAGTACTGTTCATAGACTTGCAATCCACATAAGACATAATATGCATAATGTCAAAAAATTATACCGCAGTTATGAAATTTGCCTCAACTCTAATTTAGATCTTCTTCATGTAAAACATGGTGCAAGCTTCTTCTTTGAAACTATACATCCATTCAATCAACGGTTTGTGTCACATGTTTCCTGATAATGCTCTTTTTAAATCCTTCTCATATAATTCATATAATTCATATAATTCATATAATTCATTGGTGAATTCCAGAATTAAAGAATTGAAAGTACCCTTGAGCATATTAAATGATACAAGTATTATTCCTTATAATTATGATGCACATGAGAATTTTACTTTCTTTAATGTTCTACTCTGTAAACAAACAAGAAAAAAAACTGTTCTCAATTAAAATTGCATGGCATTTTAGAATGCATTTGCTGAAATAATGAATAAAACAAAAATATTCAAAATAATGAATGAATATGCATTCGAATATCTATTCGGCAGCCAACACTGTAATTTCCACTGTAATAGCTCCTTAAACTGCTACATGATATCCTTACTGTCATGCTTTTATGTCAGTGACATTTTAAAATCACTGTCAAGTGGCTGAAATGTTTTAAATAACAATAAATTAGAGAGTAGAGAGATTAAGACTTGAAAAATAGCAAGAGCCCAAGTTGCGATTCGATCCCATGATGTCGTTGTTGTGAGGCGACAGGGTTACCCTCTCCACAGCCCCATAGCTCATGCTGCTAATCTCTCTATAAAAATCCCTGTACGCAAATACCATGAAACTGTGAGAGGAAATATGCAATGAGACTAAAACATTTATTGGCCATTAGGTAAGGGAATTCTTGATGTGATGGCCCAGAGTCTGGTAATAAATTTAACTCCACCCTGAGGTGTAATCCGTACCATAATGACCCCATACAATCTTGTCAAAATCCATTCACAGACATACCTATATATACATATACATATACATATACATATATATATATATATATATATATATATATATATATATACAGTCACTTTAAATAAAAAGGCAAGTTTGCACTGCTATTTCAGCCTTATAACTTTGTGGATGATGGCAGTACTTAAATAAATCAATGGAATTAGCAACATGCCACTGAAATGAAGCCGATTAATCTAAACATCAACAAAAATGCAGCAGTACATAAATGCACCTTTCTCAAGTTTTTGAGGCATTTGGATGGATCAGAAGAGAAGACATTTCTTCAGATTTAATTGTGCTGCTGCCATCAGCAGAAACATAATCAGCCATACCTGCCGGAGGTCATAACACTTCCTCCACCATGTTTCACGGGGTGCTTTGGATAATGAGCAGTTCCTTGTTTCCCCATACTTTCAATCACTTTGGTACAGGTTAATTATTATTATTATTATTATTATTATGATTATTATTATTATGATTATTATTTTAGAACTCTAACCGGATCATTCTGTTCTTGAGGCTTACCAGCAGTTTGCGTCTTGCAGTGAATCCTCTGGGATCATGTTGGTGTAGTTCTCTTTATGATAATCCTTGGCACATCAGAGTGTTCTTGATTTGTTTTGACAGCTGAGTTTCTTTTCTCACAATGGACAGTATGACTCCCATGGCCTACTAGGTTGTTTGCTACTGCTGAAATCACCAGAGGTTCTTGTCCTTAATAATGTACCAGACAGTTGATTTCGACACACCCGATGCTTTGTCTATGTCTATGATCAATTTATTAAAATCTTCTTATTCAGCCTCATTATGGCAATTACATTTTGGGTGCCATGTTAAGAGACTGCAGCAACAGAATTGAAAAGCAAATGCGCCATCCAGAATCAACTCTCAACCTTGAATTAATGATGCAACGACACAGTGCTGGCCAAGAATCAGCTCAGCAGCCAACTGTTCAATTGCTCTTGTATAAAAAGGCTGTAAACACAGATCACCTAATACAAATGTACATACTCAAATTAGAGCTGACAGTCTGCACCTCATATTCATAGTTTCAAATTCACAGAGCCAAGACAACAACAAAAAATAAATCGTACATAATTCGGGTCAAATGGCATCACAGGTGTTAATGAATAGTCAGATGTTTTATTGTGTTCCAATTCCTTCCGTACTGTCGCTATAATAGAGCTTTCAGTATCTACTCTTGATTCAATGCTTCTGATTGCCTTTGGATTGCCTTATTCGTGTTTGTCAAGGACCAGATAGGTGCCAAGGAAGGTCAAGGAAGCCATTTTGAGCCTGAAAAATAAGAAGGAATTCAGCTGTTTGGACCATCATTAAGAAGAGAGCAGTGGTGAGTTCAGTAATGGCAAAGGGCCTGGTAGGCCGGGGAAAACCTCTACAGTTCATGACCAAAAATGTTCACCATAATGAACAAAAAACCCAAAACACCTGTCCGAAAAATCAGAAATACTCTTCCGGAGGTAGCCGTGGACGTTTCAGTGACTAGAGAGGCTACACTGCAAGACACAAATTACTCGTCAAATGAAAAAACAGGTTGGCTAGGTTACAGTTTGCTAAGAAGGTGTCATAGTTTCCCCAGCCGACATATGGAGATTCCGGGTTTTAAATGGTAAATGGCAGGCATTTATATAGTGCCTTTATCCAAAGCGCTGTACAATTGATGCTTCTCAATTCACCCATTCATACACATACACTCACACACCGATGGCGATTGGCTGCCATGCAAGGCCCCGACCAGCTCGTCAGGAGCATTTGGGGGTTAGGTGTCTTGCTCAGGGACACTTCGACACAGCCCGGGTGGGGGATCGAACCGGCAACCCTCCGACTGCCAGACGACTGCTCTTACTGCCTGAGCCATGTCACCCCCCACGAGAGGGCGTGCCGGCCACGTTCAGCATGAGAAATTACCGGGTGTAATCATTGCCGATTGCGGTCAGCTGCGTGGAGAGCTATTTAAGTCTCTTCCTGGCACTGCTCTGGGCTTTGGTGTTTCATTTTGACACGTACACTGAGCTGGTATAGAAGTAGTTGGAGGACTGAATTGCTTTTAGTCTTGAAAGGCATTCAGGAACCTCTTTAGAATTAATTAGAAGCATAGGGACTAGTAGTTCGGCTTGTCTTTGGTTGGGAGGTTCCCCTGGACCTTCCCTATTTTAGTTTCTTAAGCCCTCTTCAGTTTAGAAGAGCGAGAGTTTGCCTCTGGGGTTTAGCCTTATCAAGACTCTTCCATTGAGGAATCTCATTTTTCCCTGACCGTTATCTCTCAGGTCAATTTTCTGTTGGTGAATCGCCGGGGAGTTTTGATTCCCCTTTTCAGTTATTTTTTCACATGAGACTCGCCCATTTTCTCGGGCAGTCCGTGCTAGTTTTCACATACCCTGTTCGACCGATTTTGCGGTTCTGTTTCAGCTGGTATTTCGGCAGGGAGTTTCTTTCCCGCTTTCAGTTTTTTCCCTCTCTTCTAGTGGCTCCGCACATTCGTGAGGGGTTCCTAGATTATATCAGTGGTTATGCGACTTATCGTGGGTAACTTTGTGATCCTGTTCCAGTTGCTCATGGTCTCCTGCTCCCACTCCCTAACAGAAGGAGCCTGAAGAGTTGTGGAAGAACAGCATTGTGGGCAGATGAGACCAGGATTCACTTGTATCAGAGTGATGGCAAGAGCAAAATGTGGAGACTATGAAACATGGCGGGGCAGTTTATGATTTGCGCATGTACGGCTGCCACAGATGCTGGCTCACTTATTGATAACGTAACTGCTGATGGCAGCATAATGAATTCTGAAGTGTACAGAATCATCTTATCTGCTCAAGTTCAATCAAATGCCTCCAAACATTTAACGTTGCTTCATCCCAGAGCAGACAATAACAATGAACCCAAAAATACTGCTAAAGCAACAAAGGATTTTTTTTACAAAGACAAAAGGTGTAAAATTCTTGATTGACAAAGTCACTCACCTGATCTGAATCAAACTGAACATGCATTTCATATGCCAGAGAGAAAAACTCAAGACTGTCATTTCTACATGGTGAACCCATTGTTATAATTCAAGAGGAATGTTGTTGTAATATGCATACAATGCTTTGGGCGAAACAATATTTGCTTTTCCTTGTAATAATGTAAAATGTTATTCCCTTTATCAGTATGTTTCTTGTGCATGCTCATTCCTAGTATTAGGCATCACTGTGTTAGTGAAGATACCCTTTATTTAATAGTGACCTGGCAGGGCTGTCCAATATTAAAATGTAGAGCCTCTGTGGGGTGGAAATGTGTCTGGAAGGAATTGCCTTTTCAGACTAATCTAATATCCCATGTATTTTTGTCCTAGCCATCATTGCTTGTCCCCTAATCAATGTTGTCCTTATACAGCTTCAGGCAAGTATACAGCAGCCCTAACCAATGTTGTAGTTATGCAACTTCAGGCAAGTATAGAGCAGCCCTAATCAATGTTGTCGTTATGTAATTTCATGCAAGTATACTGCAGCCTGACTCATCTGAATCATTTGAATGAGAGCAGTAGTGTTGCGTTGGTTGGCACTTCCATTCAAAATAGCAAAATTTGAACCTGAATACCTCACCTGTTTCAAAACCAATCGCAATGTCATTTCCCGGGTCTACTACAATGGCAATGGCAATGGCAACAGACGTGCCAGCTACAGTAATCCAGCAGATACTGTGATGGCGAGCAGGCTGATGTTAGCTTTAGCATTATGGCTGATGTTAGCGTTAGGGCTGATGTCAGCATTAAGGCTGTTAGTGTTATGGCTTATGTTAGCATTAGGGCTGATCAAGTCTTCAGAGGCTTTCAGCAAATGCAAAAATTTCAGTCAAAACTGTTTTTTTATGACTAAGCTATCGATCATTTGATGAGTTCACAATGTAATATTTACTTGTCTCAGGAAAACACATTCTTAGAAGCCTGTTTCCAGTTACAACACTGTGGAAGAAAAACATTGGAACTAGAAGTGTTCACCTACTGCCACTGAGCTTCCATTCCCTGCTAAAAAATCATAACATTAAATCACTTAAAATTCCACATTTTCACATTAATGACTTTTTACAATGTGAACTATGATTTTCATGTGAAAACCAAGCATATGACTTGAAATAGCACACATCTTGAATATTTTAGTTTGCATGTCGTACTGTGTTCACATGTGGTTTTTGGACACATGGTATTTGGACACACAATTTCTCTTTGTATGGGTAGGCTGATGCTCATGCCCATCTCATATTGATTGGGAATAATAAACTGTGCATTAGAGGAAGCAAATGTACATACAGCATATAACCAGGAGGACAAAAACGTCACACAAAGTCACAAATAGCCGGATGTGTGAATAATCTAAAAATATTCATTTCCAGGACTCTGAGGGTCAGAATGATAAATGATAAATAAGCAAATTGAATACAAATCCTAAAATATATTGCCTCCATTTATCGTCTCTAACCAGGTATTTCACTAAGTATGTATAAAAGCACATTCAATATCTCCATCCATTTTAGTGATGGCATCTTCCGGCTGAGAGATTTTGAGAGGCCAATTAACTTCCATAGCATTTCTTTGGGATGGAAAAGAGGTGGAAACTTGTGCTTTCACTTAGATAGAGCCTGGCCTTTCCACAGTTAACACACACAACCGTGTACGTCAGTACAGAGACTCTAAGACTACAGATTGCTCCACTGCATCATCAGGAGGTAAGAGCAGCCTGGCAGTTGGAGGTCAAGCCCACCCTGGGAGTGTCTAAGTCAACAGATCTTTTCCACTCCAGGCTAATTTCCGAGTGTGAGTGAGAAGAAAGATGTCTACAAATCCTGAGCTTCAAAGATTCCAAAGTGAATGGGCTGTATTTTATACATGGTGAAACCAAAATGTATAAAAATTCCCTTTATTCAAATCTGACAATGGGCACTTTAACCACGTGTGATTTGTTTATTACACAAATAAATAAATGATGGCACTGTACATACAACACATACAAACAATCGAGCAGTCTAATACATCTTGCTGTTGGAAATGTTATGAACAGCATGAACATGTATTTGTCCAGTATTTTTCAACATAAAAATATTCATGCAGAGAAAACTGACTGATGTTCAGATAATGTCATTACCACTTGTGGTCAACAAGCTAACTATTTGGAATACATTTTTACGGAAGGAAGCAACAACAGAGAAGCAGCAACAGAAGAAAGGGCACCGGTAAAAGTTTTAAGAGTGCTAAACTTATTTTTTAAGCACAGTGTTTCCATAATTTCTGCCAGTACTGTATATCCCAAGAGTGTGTCAAAATTTGAAGTCACAGCAGAAGAGAAACTAGTACTCTCAGGTTTATATTTCTCTCCAGAGCACACTGTAAGAAAAGAGTGGATTGCTTTTCTGTACAGCTTAAAGAATATATCGTAATCAATTTCTAAACCCAGGGCCACAATCCGAGTAGAATGTATTAAACTGCTATACACTTGCTGAAAGATAAGGAAATGAACAGACTGAGAGAAGTTTTCATAACCCTCCCTGAAGTGCAATGCAAGCATACACCTTGCTGATACACACACAACTGAAATAAAATTTCATCAGTTTGTCACAGTAAGAAATGAGTGCAATCAGAGATTCACTGAGGAGCAAGAAGCTGACTCAATTATGTTTGAAAAAGACGTTTTAATAAGTCATGATTTTAACTAAATAATGTTATTATAAAATAGCCCAATGAACACTTGTCTGCATTCAATAAACAGTTGTCCAATGAATAAATGAAATGAATAATTATTGATTTTGTCTTTACAAACACTGATTGGATACATTCAAGGACAAGTGTTTAATTCAGGCCAAAGAGGGAACAGGAAACACTTTCACTATTGCAATTATTTTTACAGTTGAAGTGTAAGAATGGAGTTGTCCTTAATTTGCCCTCCTTAATTTTTTTGACCCTTGACATATGGCTACAAATAATTATGACTGACACATTATCAATATATATTCATTGAGCCCTTTATTAGGAACACCTGTACAGCTACCTATTCATGGAATTATTGAATTAGTCAATCGTGTGGCAGCAGTGCAATGCATAAAATCATTCAGATACGGATCAGGAGCTTCAGTTAATGTTCACATCAACCATCAGAATCGAGAAACAAATTTGATCTCAGTGATTTCGAACGAGGGCGGCACGGATGGTGCAGTGGTTAGCACTGCTGCCTCACAACAAGAAGGTCCTGGGTTTAAATCCCCATCGGCCGGGGCCTCTCTGTGCGGAGTTTGCATGTTCTCCCCGTGTTTGCGTGGGTTTCCTCCGGGTACTCCGGTTTCCTCCCACAGTCCAAAGACATGCAGGTTAGGCTGATTGGAGAGTCTAAATTGCCCGTAGGTATGAGTGTGTGTGTGAGTGAATGGTGTGTGTGCCCTGCAATGGACTGGCGACCTGTCCAGGGTGTATTCCTGCCTTTCGCCCAATGTATGCTGGGATAGGCTCCAGCCCCCCTGCAACCCTGTTCAGGATAAGCAGGTTAGGATAATGAATGAATGAATGAATGATTTTGAACGATGTCGAACACGTCGAACCTTAAGGCGGATGGGCTACAACAGCAGAAGACCACGTCTGGTTCCACTGCTGTCACTTCTGTCAGCCAAGAACAGAAAGCTGAGGCTGCAGTGGGCACAGGCTTTAGACAGTTGAAGACAGGAAAAACATAGTCTGGTGTGATGAATCTCAATTTTTGCTGAGGTATACAAATGGTAGGGTCAGAATTTGGCGGCAATAGCATGAATTCATGGACCGACCCTGCCTTGTGTCCACAGTCCAACTGGTAGCAGTGGTGTGATGGAGTGGGGAATGTTTTCTTGGCACACTTTGGGCCCTTTAATACCTTTTAATCGCTGATTGAATGCCACAGCCTATTTGAGTATTGTTGCTGACCATGTGCATCCATTTATGGCCACAATGCATCCAGCTTCTAATGGCTACTTCAAGCATGATAAGGCACCATGTCACTAAGCAAAAGTCATCTCAATAAATTAACTGAGTTCAATGTTCTTCAGTGGCCTTCCCAGTCAGCAGGTCTGAATCCAATTGAACACTTTTTTGGATGTGGTAGAGCAGGAAATCTGCAGAAATTGCATGACGCAATCAACATAGAACAGACTATCAAAGGAACATCTTTTGGAATCCATGCCACAAAGAGTTGAAGCTGTTTTGAGAGCAAAGGGAGTACAAGTATTATTCCTAATAAAGTGCTCAGTGAGTGTATATACATCCATATATAACATCCAAATAAATTCATATTTTTCTGAGCAGTTGCCCCGGTGACATTCCACATTGCAGGCAAAATTTTAAATGGGGTTATAATTTTATCAGGACCGTAAAACCTCCTTGACCTGATCTTTGTGAGGAACTGCTCCTCTTCTAACCCCATCTAATTTCCTTGTCCATCCCCCTTGTTCCCCCGCCTCCCTCCCCTCCTCTCACTCCCTCTGTTACAGTCTGCTGTCATTGCTCCTCACTTGCCCCCAGGGTCATCGCTTCTCTCCCTCCTCTTGAATCCTTTTCTAATCTACCCACTGACTCCGCATCTTCCCCTCTGCTTTCCTCTCTCTCCTCAGCCCTTGACTCTCTCTGTCCTCTTGTCTCCAGGCCTGCTCCATCCTCCCCTCCAGCCCATGGGTTTCCAACATTCTACGTACCTCCAGGGCCAGCCTACATGCAGCTGAGAGAAAGTGGGGGAAATCAAAGGACCCATCGGACCTCTCTTCCTACCAGTTTCTCCTGGCGGCGTTCTCTTCAGCTATCACCACCACCAAAATAAATTACTATCAAACAAAAAGTCCACTTCTAACCCTTGTTAACTGTTCTCCATTTTCTCCTCTCTCCTCAGCACACCTCCACCACCACACCTCAGTCCTCCCTCACTTGCAGACTACTGTCTGGTATCTCTCCTTCCTCTTCTATCCAAATCAATTGAACGAGTTGCCTCTTACCAACTCTCTACCTTCTTCTCACAGACTCACTTGCTGGACCCCCTCCAGCCTGGCTTCAGAGATCGCACATTAATGAATCTATTGAGGCTGCACGAACAGGCTCCCTCTCCTCTGTCCTGATCCTTCTTGATCTCTCTGCAGCCTTTGACATGGTTAACCACTCTATCCTCCTATCCTGCCTGGCAGCTACAGGGACCTGCGGCACAGCCTTAGACTGGATTAAATCCTTAAATCTCTCTGACCGGTCCTCCCAGGTGACCTGGGCTGGTGGAGTATCAACCCCCCGTCCCCTTGTTACAGGAGTTCCCCAGGGCTCAGTCCTCGGTCCCCTGCTCTTCTCCATCTACACCAGATCCCTTAGCCCTGTTATCTCTGCTCATGGCATGTCATATCAGGTTATTGCTGTACTCAGGGTATTCTAGCTGCAAACTGTAGTATGCTAGTTGATAAATTGATGTACTCTTCAAGGGTTCAAGTTGATCATGCTAGTATTCAGAACTGCACTTTCCTCTAGGGTCCTCATTGCACTTGTCCCTGGGTTTGATTTGCACTTCACTGTACTTCACTCTGGATAAGAGTGCCTGCTAAATGCCTGTAATGTAGTGTAATGTAAAAATAATTTCTGTTGGCAAGTGAGCTTGATTAATTTCTCACTAAAAGTAAATTGTTAATCCTTTTGATCACTCATGCAATATCCTTCTTAAGGTAATCCATAATAAAAATGCTTTGAGCAAATTCCATTGACTTGAGTCATGGCTGCAAATGTTCTCGTCGTGTCATGTCATGTCAACTGTTTTTTTATATAGTTAGTTTTTTCTATTATTTTTTTAAATATAAAATCTCTGCTTGTCTTTTATAAGCCGAATAGATTTTTTGATGTAATTTCTCAGCCAAGGATTTTATTTTAAGGAAAACTAAGGAAATTAATCACAACAAACTACATTTTAAGTGAGATGTCTGTATTTGCTGAAAGTCTCAGGAAATTGAATTGATCAGCCCTAATGCTAACATCAGCCTGCTCTCCACCAAGGTATCAGCACAGATCTCTGACAACATGCTACAGCCCAGTAGTTTATATTCAGTCTGTGCAGAACAAGACTTTTAATTTACACCCAATTATTTGCATAGCATTAACATGGCAGCATATTATTATTTTGATAAGTTCAACAGAAACAAAATTAATTATATATATTTCATACAACATAACATTTATTCCTAGAGTGAGAATCACAGTGATTTGTGGGTGGCACTATCATTGAGTGACTGTGAATGCACAGCCATGTTTAATTGGTCAATTACTGATATAAATAATTATGTATAGGCCCATATACATACATACTGTAAACTATATAGTCTGCTTCCACACTTTTATCCAAAATGGCATACAGTCATTCTATGAGACCATAGCAATATATACATGCTGTAGTCTACAATATACACTTTAATGCAGGATCTATCAATTAATCACGCAGGTTTAAAAATTGTATGCTATGTACTGACAGTTTGTGGGCAAGCTATGTTGAAAGAATGAAACAAGATACACTCACTGAGCATTTTATTAGGTATTCATTATACTTATTTTTTAGACTTCTACTGCTGTAGCCTATCCATTTAGAGTTATGATGCATTGTATGTTCAGAGATGCTCTTCTGCATAACACTGTCGTAATGTGTGGTTATTTGCGACTCTAGAGACAAGTGTGTGTGAAAATCCCAGGAGCAGCAGTTTCTGCAAGCACCAATCACTCCAGGTCACTAAGATCAAATTTTTTCCCATTCTGATGGTTGATGTGAACATTAACTGAAGCTCCTGACCTGTATCTACATGATTGTATGCATTGCACTGCTGCCACACAATTGGCTGATTAGATAATCGCATGAATCAGTAGGTGTAATAAAGCAAAAATGTTCCTAATAAAGTGCTCTGTGAGTATATGAGGTCCTAAATAGGGACAATTGGACACATTGGACACATTGGACATATTGGACACATTGGACATGCTTTACAGAGGTGCAAAATAAGATTATCAGTTCTTTGAGAGGTTTGCATCTTAAACAGTCTGCCCAGTGGTGAGCATGTTGTTTGATGGAGAGCAGGCTGATGTGAGCATTATGACTGATCAATTCATTTCCTGTATTTTGCGACTTAGCTTAAAATGTCGTTTTTTGTGATTCACTGTACATAATTTTGTCACATATTGCCTTGGCCTCTTAAATATGTTTAATTGAGGAAGATTTATTTATTTTAACAACTTGTGTTTCTGCTGAATCTTTTTTTCTACGCTAATATGTTCCTCCTATCTTCCAGTGAATTCTGTCATGGAAAAAGTATAGCTGAAAATGCGCCGGTGTGATAATATCTTACAGTGAAAAAGTGTAATCAGAGTAAAGTGACAGGCAATATATGCAATGTACAATCATCTTGTGTTGGAGTGTTGGATGCAATATATAATTTTGCTGTCTGAAATGTGTGCAGAACATAATCTGTTTGCTCAGTGACAGGCCCATTGCAGTTATTAACAGCAGTTGCCATGATACGGCTGACCCTGTCATAGAAATTGAACAGAGCTCCCAGAAGCAGAAAGAAAATGCAACACAGGAATATTGGCAGTCTGAAAAAAAAAAAAAAGAAATCAGCAGACCACTAACTTTAGCATAGTCATGGGCTGGTATAGCATGGAATTGTATTGTATAAAAGTAGCCTTTCCCAGATTCTTACCATTTTTTCTTTCTTGAGATTAAAAAAATACATGATCACAGGGATTATAGCAGATACTTTGCTTTAGCTCCTGGATTTTTTTGCATTAATTCCTTTTTTCAAGATGCAATTTTCATCAGTATGGTAACAGGATTGTTTTGGCTATATAAGCTGTTTATTTGTTTCATATGGAAGTGTATATCATTCCATTGCGTTGTGCTGTATAAATATAATCCATTAATCAAATAGGCCCTAGTTCTTGTCTTTGTTGTACAGGTAGCAGTAGAAATTGTACATTGTTTCAGTGCACTGATCCCTGGTTATGGGTATGCACTTTGCACTTTGTTGTACGTCACTCTGGATAAGAGCGTCTGCCAAATGCCATTAATGTAATGTAATGTACTATCTGTATAACCTATTTGAAGATGCCATTGTTTAGCGACAACAGTTCCTTATTTTGTAACATGGGTGGCAAAACAAGCGTGGGGGGGGCCTCACTTTCTCTGCATTTCAGAAATCCAGATGCCACTCAAAATAAGGTAATGTCAGTGTCCTTTCCAAGGCAAGGGTCCAGGGTATCAAATGCATAATAATGCAATTCTAAAAGTGCGAACTCAGGGAAACGTTGATAGAATATCCATTGTTTACTTAGAATGTCTCTGGAGGAATTATTATTATTGCTAAAATTGTATACTCTTACAAAATACATAGGATCAAGGTTCAATAATAGTAAGCATTTTAATATGGGTATGTAATTTTCCAGCTTTTGTTAAGAAAAGGGGTGATACATGAGGGGTTAAACTTGCAGCTCGTTAATTAAACCACTTTGTATATGTTGCTGACAAGCAATTCCTGTGGTACAGATCTAAATATAGCTAAATAAGTATAATAATTGTTTTCTGGTTGTATGCTGTGCTGTTTGGAATACCGTGAGAATATTTATCCACATAAATAAGAATATTGCAGCACGACAGACAATAAGGACATATCACTGAATGTATGCACAGACATCCCATCCCAAAACCATGGGCATTAACACCAAAACCATGGGCATTAACACCAAAACCATGGGCATTAACACCAAAACCATGGACATTAACACCAAAACCATGGACATTAACACCAAAACCATGGGCATTAATATGGAGCTCCCCGCCCCCCCCCCCCCTTTCGCGGCTATAAAAGTCGCCACTCTTCTGGGAAGGCTTTCCACAAGATTTGGGAGTTTGTCTGTGGGAATTTGTGTCCATTCAGCCAAAAGAGCATTTGGCTGAAACGCAGCCAAAAGGGCACTGATGGACGTGGAAGGCCTGGCTGGCTCGCAATCGGCGTTCCAATTCATCCCAAAGATTTCATGGCTATGTGCTGGATTTTACGCCCCTGTTAGCAATGCGTGTGGCTGAAACACCTCAACTCAGTAATTAGTAGCGGTGTCCACATACTTTTCGCCATATCGTGTATGTATTTAATGGAGGAATGCACAAATAACAGGTGGAGATATTATGTGTTGCTGATTACATATTCCATCGAATTTTATTAAAGTTCACGCAATTAACGACGGATGCCTCTGCCTCAAAAAAATTGCGTGTTTTGAATAGTTTATCCTCCCAAATAACCGTGGAAAACAACAAAAAAAAACCACTAGTGACCTCTGTGACAAGCACCCAGTCATACAAATTATTACTCTACTGGGAGAAATAGAAGATGTCTCGGAACCTCAGACAACATTCCTATTCTATCCCAGCAATAATCAAGCTCCTTGCAACATTAGGATCTTGCATTTCGATGAATTAAAATGATAACCCCCACCACAGCTGTAATGTCTACACATTCTGCCACTAAACATGAGTCAAAAACTGTGCCGTTTAAGATCTGCCTCATTCGCAAAATGGAATTAGCAGTAGGAAGGGATTGTCCTAATTCACAATTTGGCCATAGGAGACTTCAAAGGACCAACCCCCAGTTGTCTGTAGATAAGAAACAGAGCAGACACTGGGGTGTCAGCCATGTAAGGTGTGGATGTGTGTGCATACGTGTGTGGATGTGTGTGTCTGTCTCAAAGGGGGTGGCCTAGCTGATGCTGGCATCACTCATTCTATTAAGATTCCAGATGTTAAAACTGGTTCATTTACCTACAGGCACTATTTTGGAGATTCTGGGTCAGGCCGTACCAGAATGAAGCCGGAGTCAGTGTCACTGCTGGCTTCATTAGGGTTTCATTATTGCCTGATCTAGTCTCACCACATAGTAGCAGACACACATTTCATAAAGCTGTCACTGCCAACAAAAAATATATCCTTTAATCCTTAAAGTGACTGTGAAGGGGCTGAGAATAGTTCAAATAAGCACACATTATCATAGCAAGATGTATCTACTACGCATACAGTATATTCAATGTAATGTATAAGGGAGCGGGGATGGAGGACCAGACATGACCAAAAAGGGAATCTTCAAGTTACCCACATCTGTGATAACCACTAATATAATGTAGGGTTCTCCCCAATATAATCTAGGGGAACTACTAGAGGAGAAAGGGGAAAATGGAAAACTCCCCGGCAAAACGGCAATTAAAATAGTACTGAAAACCTGGTACAAGTTTATTTTGACTTAATAGGTGAAAGAAAATACTAAAGAAGAACTGATACGATTACCTGAATACAGGGTAACACATCTTTAAATATCTAATGGAAAAAATCAGCCTTGCAGGCTACCTCTACCTGGCTCGGTATCTGAAACACAATGTAACACTCAAGCACAGAGCAGAGGGACAAAGAGTCTTAAATAGAGTAGAACCCGCCAACCAATAATTGGTTTGGTAATTATACTGCACCTGGATGCCAATTAACCAAGGCAGCAATCTGCATGCGTGAGCCAAAAACGGTACTGCCTGGGAAATGAGTAGGAAAACCCTGACATAACACACATTTCAAGTCAGACATATAATCTGAATTGAAAATGTCAGGGCATGGTCTGGACCACCTTGCCATCCCACCTTCCTCCTCAAGTCCTCCCAAAATGGACCATTGGAGAAGGAGGTGCTGAAAGATAGCAATATGCTAATATGCTAACTGAAAGGCCTCGGTCCGAATTCGAACCCAGCACATTTCTATTCGGGAAGCGACAGTGTTATCCGGTCTAGCTACAAATCTATCGATACAAATCTCATGAAACTATGATTGGAGAAATGCAAAGAAACTAAGGTCGTGGAATTCCAGATGTCAGAAGCGATCGGGACCCAATAGCGTCGGGTAACTCCACCCTTTTCATCCGCACATAGGAATAGATGGAAGTGATTAGACTGATGTACAGTGCTCTCCATCATGTTTGGGACAAAGACATTTATCATATATTTATTAGGCTCTGTACTCCTCAATTTGAGATTTGAAATTTTAAAAAATCACAGGTGATTAAAATGCACATTGTCAGATTTTATATGTTTTGGTTTCCCCATGTAGAAATTACAGCAGTGTTTATATATAATCCCATAATGGGCACCATAACGTTTGGGACACAGCAATGTTATGTAAATGAAAGTAGTCATGTTTAGTATTTTGTTGCATATTCTTTGCATGCAATGACTGCTTGAAATCTGTGATTCATGGACATCACCAGTTGCTGGGTGTCTTCTCTGGTGATGCTCTGCCAGGCCTGAATTGCAGCCATCTTTAGCTCATACTTGTTTTGGGGTCAAGTCCCCTTAAGTTACATTACATTACATTAATGGCATTTGGCAGACACTCTTATCCAGAGCAACGTACAATAAAGTGCAAAGTGCATACCCATAACAATGGGATAAGTGCGCTGAAAGACCCTATAGGGATATACAATTTCAACTGCTACCAGCACAACAAAGATAAGGACTAGGGCCTATTTGATCATGAGATGATTTTATTTTATTTATTTATTTATATTTTGTCGTAATACCGCAACACACAAATGTACGAACAAACCACATACCTAGCCAAACTAAACATCCTAATACACACGTAAATATCACAGAAAGACAACAATTAAGGTCTACAGGGAGGGACAGGGAGAGGTGCAGCTTGAAGAGGTGCGTCTTGAAGATGGCAAGAGATTCTACTGTTCTGACCTCCACGGGGAGTTTGTTCCACCACCGTGGAGCCAGAACAGACAGTAGTTGTGAGCAGGAGGTGGAAGTTCAGAGAGGGGGAGGCGCCAAGCGGCCTGTGGAGGCCGAACGAAGAGGTCTGGCAGGGGTGTAGGGTGTGATAATTTTTTGGGGGTAAGCAGCGGCAGACACCTTAACTGCTTTGAAGTTCTGTTCAGCATATGAAGGGCATGCTCAATTGGGTTCAGATCAGGTGATTGACTTGGCCACTCAAGAATGGATTATTTTTTTGCTTTGTTGCTTTAGCAGTATGTTTGAGATCATTGTCTCGCTATAGGATGAACTTCCCGCCAATGAGTTTTCAAGCATTCGCTTGAACTTGAGCAGATAAGATGTTTCTATACACTTCAGAATTTATTTTGCTACTACCATGAGAAGTTATATCATCATGAAGATAACTAAGCCAGCATATTCGGCAGCAATACAGTTGAGGTGGTATGCTTTGGCATACTTTGCTCTTGCCATCACTAATCTTAATATGTCTCATATTACTGAAGACTTTCAGTAACTTAATTGAACGCAATCACTCCAGCGGCTCATAGTGAAATGTCATACACACTTGTCTTTGCTTTTACAAAATGATGCACAATTTTCATGTCATATTTAAAAACAATTGCATTACCTGTACCATAAGTGCTTATAGTGAAATGCATTATGGGATGTATTGATTTGCAATGTCAGTGCGCTGTTTTCGTGACAAAACGATAATGCAATACAGACACTTTTGGCTCTGTAGCCACTGCGTTCCACACGGATTGTCAGAATTAAATGCTTCTCATTCAACACAAGAGTGGCCTGTGTTTGTTTTTTAACACCAGAGTAAAGGCGTGGCATTGGGAAACGCTGATCTAGACCTCTCTTAACTTAACTGAAGAGACACATTACGAATGTGTTTGGGAAAGCCATGTTAGTTTAATAAGCATTTAGGTTAATGTTAAGAGGCTGGTTTGAAGCGCGCCGAAACCTTAAGGCCTTTGGCAAAGGTTACAGAGCAGTGGCTGAATGTTAAAATCTATTAAGTCCACACATCTATTGCGCAAAACTGGGAAATAATGCAATCTCTTTAAGTTCCCTAGTAAGTTACAAGTGATCAGGATCACTTTTTCACAGCAAAGAACCTCTTTAAAATACTGCTCACAAGTGCCCTCTCTGGCAACACACGCAGTATGCATGTGCTTCTATAGTCACAGCCTACGATTGGCTGAAAAGCGGAGTCGCCTCCTATATTCAGAGTTCCTATCATAACAACATAAAATGTATAGCGTATCCAGAAAAAACTTTATCTGATTAGCCTGTGACTTGGAGTGGCAGTGTACTAAATTAAAAGGAACATGATAATGTCACATTGATTACTTGACTAGACTATTTTTAGTCCCATTGAATGCCACAAATAAGAAAATTGTAATTTAATAGCATTAATAAAACACATTTCTGCATCATCATACTTGTATGAATAAATAAATAAGGCTAAAACATTAAGGCCTGCAATGTGGAGAATAGACTAAATTGTCATGGTTGTACTTCAGAAAACCCAGATCCTAAACCAGAGGTGCATAAGAACACATAGAGGATGCAGTAAAGTCACTATACTAGACTTTATAGACTATTATAATCAGAGTACATATTAAAAAGCGAGACCAATGGTTCCCAAACTCACTCCTGGAGTACCCCTGTGTATGCTGGTTTTTGTTCCATCCACAATTGCAATCCAAGGGTTTGACTTTTTCTTAATTAGGTGCTTTTCATGATTAGAGGGATTACCTCCCCATGGGATTAAACCACATTTTTGCAGATAGCTATTCATACCATGAAGAATACAATTCCCGTGTTCATATTGGCTTACTGTGGCGGCACGGATGGTGCAGTGGGTAGCACTGCCGCCTCACAGCAAGAAGGTCCTGGGTTCGAATCCCCGTTGGCCGGGGCCTCTCTGTGCAGAGTTTGCATGTTCTCCCCGTGTTTGCGTGGGTTTCCTCCGGGTACTCCGGTTTCCTCCCACAGTCCAAAGACATGCAGGTTAGGCTGATTGGAGAGTCATGCCTGTAGGTATGAGTGTGTGAGTGAATGGTGTGTGTGCCCTGCGATGGACTGGCGACCTGTCCAGGGTGTATTCCTGCCTTTCGCCCAATGTATGTTGGGATAGGCTCCAGCCCCCCTGTGACCCTGTTCAGGATAAGCGGGTTAGGATAATGAATGAATTAATTAATTAATATTGGCTTATTGTGCTATATTGCAAACATGCATACATTTTGCATAGAAATGGTAAATTAGTCTTTAATTTGATCAGTTAAAAATAAAGTGTATCAGTAGGCTCATAATTGGTGAAAGTGTTGACACCTGGACACCAAAACTAACCATCTGGAAGATAATGAAGAATTCAGAGGCAATGCAAATGATGACGAGGCAGACCTGCGTATGGAAGTCTAGTATATACGGTTAAGGAGGAAAATGTGTGTCCAACTACCTAATTATGAGCCTATTAGTTAACCTCAGTCTTTTATTTGTTACCTCTTCTTCTCATGTAATTGTTTGCAAGATGGTGCAATAAGCACATGGTAATTTCATGCTTCCTGCCACTGCAAAGCTATTTCTGGCATCATGTGGTTAAGGTAAATCATCCGTCTTAAGATGAAAAGCACCTAATTAGGAAAGATTAACAGCTTGCTAAAATTATTTGAGGGCACTTGGGGTTGGAACAAAAACCAGCATACGCAGCGGTACTCCAGGGCAGGGTTTGGGAACCAGATCACACGGGTACTTGGGTTCCAGCTCTGTGCGCCAGTTTTGATGCATATGACACATATTTCACGTGAATTACACAGCTTTGTAACAATCTCGTCGTGATAATTGAAATGGTAAGCGAGCTGCCTCATTCTGTGTTTTCCACTGGCCAAGTGGATCTTTCATATAGGCTGGTGAATTTGAGAAGTGAAAGGTTTCTAGCCGACTAGGACATGCCCAGGCTATATTCAGGAGAAACCTGAGCTAAATTTGGAATAAATTTGTCTGCATCAAAACATCCCTCAGTCCCAGATTTCCAGCCCTCTTGATCGAGTCGTGTGCTTTCCACCGGCTAAGTGCCTTTTACATGTCATGAATTTGTACCTTGCCTTCCATTAGTCTAACAGACTAGTATTTGTAATTTGAGATCTCCCTTTTTGGTTGAGCAATATTATTTGAAAGCCTCTTAATGGAGATGTGACATAGCTGTCGTTTATCATGTTTGTTGCAATCGCCTCACAGTTTCCTCACAGTTGCTGGCACCACTTAATTGCGAGGCTAGTTGATATTCTAATTGATGTCAAATGAAAACAACATAGCCCGAAAGCCTGCTTCATGCTTAATCGACCATTCTCCGCTGTCACACTTAATCGACCATCCCCCTGCTGTCACAACACAGTCCAGCTCAAACTCGCTGCTGATGTCAGAGCAGAATCCCACTCTGCACAAATAAGAAATAACAATAGAATGTGTTATGAGGAAAAATAACAAACAAGCCCCGATTCAAAGACAAGCGGGACTTAAATAGAAAGACACGCAGCTGACCTTCATCGGTAATCAGACCACGCACGGCAGACAATTGGAATCAGTAGTCAGCACCAGGGTATTGATTATCTGATAGCTAAAGTGAAACAATTTGCCAAATTTGCAAAAATATGACAAGCTCGCCATCTAGTGGTGCAACAAGGTAGTGCCGTGAAATTGATCACAAGTCTAGAACCGTGACACTATGCTATGGCTTTAGTTTGCTATGATTCAGCTTGAAAAACGTTTGCATCGATATTGACAATATAACCGACTGGTAGTGTGTGCTTTACAATTAGCCTTTTTACAGCTCCATCATGGCCAAAGACAAAAGAAGCCCAGACAAGTGCTGGACAGCAGACAATCAGACAATCACTGGCTTTCTTAAAAAAGAGCAACATGTTTACTGCTGAAATTTGTGTACACATTCTTTGGTAGCTTAGGAAATATAATAGAGTTCTCTGCATCTATCCTCATGGGAGAGGAGAGAAAATATTTAAACTGATTGTTGACTTCATTGAAGTTATTGTGTGAATAAATTGAGGGTCACTTTGATCACCCAGCTCCACAGATAGCAGTAGGTCAGTCAGTCTCAGATGTGCAGCAACCTCCATGCTCCGAGGCAGCATCTCGCAAGATGACACAGGCAGCACAGCCAGTATAACCATGTTTCCAGCTGAAGAGCTTAATTTTTTACTAAACTTGACAAAAACTAAGCTCCTTACACTGTCAATTGAGTTAACAGACAATGATGCGTGTAATGCATAATACATTGTCTAATTGCACATTACGCATGGCCAATTAGAAAGACAATAGACAGATATAGACATCCATTCATGAAATGCAAGCCCAACTTAGTCTGGCTAATACGTTCCAAAAAGTTATTCACAAATGTTCTGTTATAACACCGTAATACTTCAGGGGGCCTTTTATAGCTGCAAGCAAAGCAAAGTGATTATCAATGTATCTCGGGTAAAAGTGTGTTGGAGCCATATCAAGGTTAAAGGCAAATATTTATAAAATGTATACTGTGAAAATATGTCAATCATAATGCGTCAACATCATTTTTACCAGCCATTAGGTTTGTTTTAATGTTCACCAATTTTATATTGTTTGCATTGCATTTTTGTAAGCTATGTATGTTGATTCAAAACCAGCGAGCAGCAGTTCTGTGGGCAGAAACGTGTTGTTAATGAGAGAGGTCAGAGGAGAAGGGCCAGACTGGTCAAAGCTGACAGGAAGGTGACAGTAACACAAATTACAGTAATTACAGTAACAGATTACAACAGTGGTATGCAGAAGAGCATCTCTGAACACACAAATTGTCAAACCTCTTATAGACTACATACTGAATGGTGATAACAGGGAGAATGAGCACCAATCACCATGACAGCACCACAGCAACACCTAACTAGAACTACAAGACAGTTTGCACAAATAGTTTTATGGTGTAAAGCTCTGTCAGTTCGTGTTTAAACCATTTGCAGAAATATCTTTTTATCTGTCAAAATGGAGGATGGCATTTGGATTTTTCCACCAAAGCTTCTAAAAATTGATAAATGACAAGAAATTCACAGTTAATGGAACCCCTGGTCACAGCTGAAAGTACGATGAAGTGCAATTACTGAGCAGATAATCAGGGAGGACAGATTACACACACACACACACACACACACACACACACAAGCACTGAAGGCATAACAGCACAGTACAAGCAGCGTTTTCTTTCTTTCAACCACCAACCAACAAAAACCCTTTACCAGCCATTACAAATATGGCAGATTACCAGATATTGTGTCTAGAATATCCATTATTCCACACTGCAATTGCCTGGGTCAATCAGAAACATATAGTAAAACTGTTCTAAAAAATGTGATATGGCCACAACAGCCAAGTAAGGACACCTTACAGGAAAGAGCAGCATCATACAGTGGTGTGAAAAAGTGTTTGCCCCCTTCCTGATTTCTTATTTTTTTGCATGTTTGTCACACTTAAATGTTTCAGATCATCAAACTAATTTAAATATTAGTCAAAGACAACACAAGTAAACACAAAATGCAGTTTTTAAATGAAGGTTTTTATTATTAAGGGAGAAAAAAAAATCCAAACCTACATGGCCCTGTGTGAAAAAGTGATTCCCCCCCCTGTTAAAACATAAGTTAACTGTGGTTTATCAAACCTGAGTTCAATTTCTCTAGCCACACCCAGGCCTGATTACTGCCACACCTGTTCTCAATCAAGAAATCACTTAAATAGGACCTGCCTGACAAAGTGAAGTAGACCAAATGATCCTCCAAAGCTAGACATCATGCCGAGGTCTAAAGAAATTCAGGAACAAATGAGAAAGAAAGTAATTGAGATCTATCAGTCTGGAAAAGGTTATAAAGCTATTTCTAAAGCTTTGGGACTCCAGCGAACCACAGTGAGAGCCATTGTCCACAAACAGTGGTGAACCTTCGCAGGAGTGGCCGGCCGACCAAAATTACCCCAAGAGCGCAGCGACGACTCATCCAAGAGGTCACAAAAGACCCCACAACAACATCCAAAGAACTGCAGGCCTCACTTGCCTCAGTTAAGGTCAGTGTTCATGACTCCACCATAAGAAAGAGACTGGGCAAAAATGGCCTGCATGGCATGGAGTTCCAAGACGAAAACCACTGCTGAGCAAAAAGAACATTAAGGCTCGTCTCAATTTTGCCAGAAAACAGCTTGATGTTCCCCAAGACTTTTGGGAAAATACTCTGTGGTCTGATGAGACAAAAGTTGAACTTTTTGGAAGGTGTGTGTCCCATTACATCTGGCGTAAAAGTAACACCGCATTTCAGAAAAAGAACATCATACCAACAGTAAAATGTGGTGGTGGTAGTGTGATGGTCTGGGGCTGTTTTGCTGCTTCAGGACCTGGAAGACTTGCTGTGATAAATGGAACCATGAATTCTGCTGTCTACCAAAAAATCCTGAAGGTGAATGTCCGGCCATCTGTTCGTGACCTCAAGCTGAAACGAACTTGGGTTCTGCAGCAGGACAATGATCCAAAACACACCAGCAAGTCCACCTCTGAATGGCTGAAGAAAAACAAAATTTGGAGTGGCCTAGTCAAAGTCCTCACCTGAATCCTATTGAGATGCTGTGGCATCATGCTTAAAAAGGCGGTTCATGCTCGAAACCCCTCCAATGTGGCTGAATTACAACAATTCTGCAAAGATGAGTGGGCCAAAATTCCTCCACAGTGCTGTAAGAGACTCATTGCAAGTTATCGCAAACGCTTGATTGCAGTTGTTGCTGCTAAGGGTGGCCCAACCAGTTATTAGGTTTAGGGGGCAATCACTTTTTCACACAGGGCCTTAATAATAAAAACCTTCATTTAAAAACTGCATTTTGTGTTTACTTGTGTTGTCTTTGAATAATATTTAAATTTGTTTGATGATCTGAAACATTTAAGTGTGACAAACATGCAAAAAAATAAGAAATCAGGAAGGGGGCAAACACTTTTTCACACCACTGTATGTCATTCAACAAAATCTGCCTTCGGTTGTGGTGTTGAGGATGCTTGGACCAGCATCTGGGTTCAGACAGTTCAAGGCATGAATGGCTAATGGAAATTTTACATTAAACATTAAATAATAATTATTGGTTGGCATACTCAAATCACAGCCTGTGATTGCATAACAGCCATCTTTAATGCTATTAAAACTTGCAGCAAATTCAATGAACACATTCAGCAACATCTCCAGTTGTCTGTACTCTCCTCTAACAGCACTGGATTGAGCTGATTGGCTGAGATCTCGGCCTGCCCTCTGACACATGTATTTGGTAAATTATACCTTCCTGCACTGAATCTGTAGCACTTAAATGAAGGTGTTTAAATTATTTAAAGGATCCTTTTTTGTGATCAAATGTTTTTTTTATTCAGCAAAAATCTTCAAACTGAATATTTAACGGCTGTGGTGGCTCTTTCTGTAACAGACCAGGACAGGGAGTGTGGTGGCTCTTTCTGTAACAGACCAGGACAGGGAGTGTGGTGGATTCCATCTTTCTGCATATTTTTAGCTGCAGTGAGGCCAGCCAGCAATACCCATTTTTGAGGTAGAGATACATCAAGTTTCAAATTGTCATTGAAAATGAGAACTCTGGGACAGCATGGAATATCTCTGTTGACAATAATGAATAAAGTTGTAGCCTTATTTGAAGGATACTCTTGGCCTCTGAAAGCTCTTTCTGGATGAAAAGCTTGCAGTTATTCTTGGGGACAGTGACATAAGTCAATCCAAATTCCAAAGGTGTGTTTCGCAAATAAGTAGTACCTTTTATTAGTCATTATCTTTAATATCTGAGGCTCTAGTATTTTAGGAATCTTACAACTGGAGCACACTCTATTCATGAATGGGCGCTTGGCTTGCAGGTTTTGATTGCAACACCCAGACTCAATTAGCTAATTAGCAGTTAACTAACAGCTGTCAGTTGTCATCAACACATTAATAATAAATATCTGATGTATCGATAAATTATTAAGCTTAACTTAAACCATAAAGAACAAAATTTGCCATGAAATACAGAAACAGCCCCCCCTGCCCACCTGAATAAAACTAACCACAATTATGAATGATCATTCGTTATATTCCTTTTTCCTATGTTCTACAGATAAAGGGTCTGGGGTCAAGACTACCCTGCAGTGAATACTAGCAGACTTATACAACAATATGGTGACAGACAACCAAAAAATTTGAAATGGATCGAACAATCTTCTTCACCCTGCATGTAACAAAAGAAGGGATCATTGTTCCTAATGCAAAGGCCTTGCAACATAGTTCATAGATAGAACCGTTTCATGAACCGTGAAGAACCGATAAAACTGTGGCTTTTAACCGGTATATCCTGTGACCACATTGATTGAAATTTCGACCGTGGGAAAAAGGACTGAATGTACATAAACGCCCTACGGCTAGAATACGGGTCGGTGTGACGGTTATGGGGTTAATTTATTTACAAATTTGCAGTCTCACTACTGGTGTCAGTACACTTACATAATTGCTAAGGGTCAGGCTAGTCAAATGTGGTTATCAGGATATTAAATCCATGTCAAGTCAACCCATGGATAATGGGTTTATTGATAGGCAAACCACAGATAATAAAAACATATGTAACTAATATTCCATTATTGTAGAGGTGTGGCACTAAATCTAAAATCCCTAAGGGATACTGTCCTTGTTGTTTGGCATCATCTGGCAAGCTGTTGTAGGATTACTGCCAAGCAATCTGAACAGTAATGACCTTCTCATCAGGACCCAGTCATTAAAGCGCTACTTTCCACGGATATTACATTTAGGAGCAGAACTTTGACAAGGGCAATAAAACTTCCAAGATTGCCTGCTCCAATTTTGAGAACAGGGTTACAGTTGACTGTCAAAAGCTATTTAATTCAGCTATGACATTCACCTGTACACTTGCTGTATATAGAATTGAAAATCCAACATCCAGAAGGTTTTTGTATTCCGTCAGAGTCTGCAGCTGTCTGTATCAGTTATGAAGCCTCTGCTCAAATCCCTGCTGGGGACACTCTCTCCTCAAACACAATCCGACGCCTGATGTTCTCAACATAACCAGAAAGGAGTGACCACTGGGATGCTTCCCAATGAAAGTGTTATGCGTGGATTGTTTCCAACGGCCAACTTCAGCAATTTACTACATACTTTAATAATATTATATCAAGCACAATTACAAAAATGAGAAAGTTGAACGCCAATGCATTTCTGTTATCTTCCTTATACACGTGTGATTTGAATTCTGAACATTATTTTCTAGAATAATTTGTTGGTGCGGAAGTGGTTCTGTTTCCAGAATGACAAGGCCTACTGCAGATTTCATTAAATGGAATCTAATATCTGACCCACAGCCAAATGTACAGTCATAACAAATCTCCATCTCCAGTTGAACCAGGTCCAGCTGTACTCCGTACTGTAAATATCATCGCAAAAAAATGGAAAGCATTCATGATTTAAAGGCTTCAAGAGAATTCATGTCCACAGACTGCCCTTAATCATCTCAAGACCCCTCAGGTTCCTGAGCTCAGCATTTATACGGCATAGATAGGCCAGGATTCACACCCTAACCCTAACAGACCCAGCTCTAACCCTCACCCTAACCCTAACAGACCCAGCTCTAACCCTCACCCTAACCCTAACAGATCCAGCTCTAACCCTCACCCTAACCCTAACAGACCCTGCTCTAACCCTCACCCTAACCCTAACAGACCCAATTCTAACAGCCTCAGTCCTGGAGTGTACCATATGAGATCCCGGCAGGGAGACCTATTGTTTCAGACTGCAACAGCGAGTCCTACAGGATCGCAGGATACATACTATTTCCTCACTCCACTGTCAACTAAACACAACAGTTACATAAAAGACACATACGACTTCATACGCATAGTTAAAAACACTAAAATTACACAGGACACAATTTTAGTCTATTATAACGCCACCATGTTACCAATAGGCGCTATGTTAACAGGAATTACATGCAGCTATAAGCTTGCAAAGTACAGTGACAAAATATGGTGTCAAAAATATGGTTTTGTCAATCCTGGAATAATAACGTAAAAAAGAAAAAAACAGAACAATACACTAGCTTCACTAAATGGACCCCTAATACTATGATGAAGATGATGATGATGATGATGATGATGATGATGATTATTGTTGTTACATGGAAAATATTTCAATTCTATTTCTATTACAAAGACAATAAAATGAGATCTGAATGGGTCTAAGCAGCTCCATGGACTCAAACAAAATGATGTGAGGTTTTTCAAGGTCAGTTAGTAACTTAAAAACCATGCACCTTACTTTTGGAAAATACTGTTAACGTTCTGTGTTACTTTAGAATAAAGTTACTGACTGTGACTTTTTCACTATGAAGGGTCAATAGAACTTGAGCCTAGGTGGCAGACAAAATAAATGTGTAGATAAATATTTTCCTGTGAGTGGCAATCGTGTTTAGATGACATTGATTCGTCTGGATCATTCAGCCCTGCTGTAGCTGTGCAGAGCCATGTGTGTGACCAGCACCATGTGGGCCAGCCTGACTTTCCGTGATGGCTGGCCAGTATTTTAAAATCGGCAATTTCTCTGCCCATGGACAACACTCCACAGTCACAAAACTTAACTTCCCATTTGAATGACCATGATTTTGCCCACGGGCAAGGTATGGGATGCACCTGAAGGGCTTCAGTATAAAAAACAGCTGTGTGAACAGATTAGATATAAAATATAAACTCTGTGGAAAAGAATGTGTGTGGTGGTGCAAATTAATACATATATTTTGGCTGCAAACAAGTTGGCAGGTGAGTAAATATTTGTATTAATGTAAATGCAGAGACTGAGAGAGAGGGAAATAACTGTTAGCAAACTGGGTTTTTCAAGTACATGTGGTGATGTTCCTTTTTCCCCAGGTTGGGTCCTCCAGTGCTGTGAAAAATGATTAGCCCCCTTTCTGATTTCCTCTATTATTGTATATTTATCACCCTGAACGGTCCCAGGTCTTTAGCCAAAATGTAATATTAGACAAAGACAACCAGAGTAAACGCAATTCACATTAAAAAAAGTTATCAAACACCTCATGTCACCACTGTGTGATATGAGGTGTTTAATACATAATTGCCCCTTAAACCTAACTTGGTAACTTGGCTCACTCTCCTTTGCAGAACTGCTTCAATTCAGAACAAACTGGTTTTCAAGCATAAACTGGGACCTGCCACATGATCTCTATTGAGTTCAAGTGAAGACTTTGTCTAAGCCACTCCAAAGCCATTTGTAAGGCTTGAAGACTCCACTGAAGCACAGCGTGAGTTATTATCTCCAGAGGGAGAGCATTAAATACAGTGGTGAATCTTCCCCAGGAGTGGCCAGCCTGCCCAACTGTATCCCAGCATGTAGCAACAAAGCATCCAGGAAGTCACAAAAGATCACAGACGAACATCCTGCTTGCCTCTAGCCACAGCTAAGATCAGTGTTCCTGACTCTGCAGAAAAGAACGTGACTGGGGAAAAAATGAGATGCATGGAAGAGTAGCAAGGCAGAAAGCACTGCTAACCTAGATAAACATCAGCGCTTGTCTCACACTTGCAGAAAAACCTAAATGACACGGGGTCCCATTTATGAGACACCATTGAGGACAAAAGTCGTTGGATAAACGTGATGTTTTCAAACACTGGAGAAATAAACTGAGACAGTGGTCCCCTCTCCTGGTGCAGGAGAGCCGCAGGATATGCTGGTTTTTGTTTGTGCCTTAAAATCAGCAACCGATTCAGACCTAAAGAAACAAGGTGAGGTGAGTTACCTGTGTGAGTTAACTTCCTTAATTGATCAATTAAGTGCTGAGTAACAACAAAAGCCAAGCACACCCTGCGACTCTCCAGGACCAGGAATGAGGCGGGGGATGGTCAGAGTTAAGAAAGGTAGTGAAGGGACAGCCCATCTGCTTTGCTGTCATCGTTGATGTCGACTATGGATGAAATCTCCCTATCATAAGTGTTATTTTTTTGCCAAGCCTACAAAATAGACACATAGCCAGTCACAGATCTCACATGTGGTTAGAACATTGAAAGCTGTAACCCTGTACATTTCAAGTTGGCTACAGTAGCCCGTTACAAACATGAACCTGACATTACAGTCCCTGTGCAGTTTGCGGGTTGACACACTAATTAATATGTAACCAGCAATATTGCATCAAAGTAAAAATCTATACAAGCACAAGAGTTTACTCCAGAATTCCAATATGTCCAATATCTAAACACCTCGTATATGCCGACAGTCTGCTCTTGTCACGTGCTCTCATTTGTGTGAGTGAGCTGATTTCGAACAGATCCATTGAAGCTCCAGACTTATGATGAAGCACAATTTCTTGCAGAAGTGCACAGAAATAACAGAAATGGTTTGTTACAAATGTGTGTTGTTTGTTTCTTTTTTGTGAACATAGATGAACACTGTAGGCCTGCAATATCGGAATTCATATGTTATTAACATACAGAAGCATTCGTGAAGGGCAGTGGTCTGTCATAATTTTGAGGAAATGTTTCTGTAAAACAGGCGTTTGAAATAGGATTGAATTAAAAATGTATATGCAAAGCTGACTTTCACGGAGGTCATCTGTAATTGGTTCCTTTTTTCTAATCGTCAGTATCTTTTTGAATGTTAAGGCAGTTGAGGAAGCTTCATAAAAAAAGAATACATTTAAGAATGTCTGTTTATTGCAAAGGTGCCTCCCATTGTTTGAGTCCTTTTGGGTAAAATACAGCGACACTTTAGACCATTTCATTTCGGCATTGTGACCAAGTTTAATGTTATCTAGCTTGCTAAAGTATACTGTCAATGTGTCAGCACAGCTAGTGTCCTGTAATAATGTACTGCAAAAGTGAAGGTGACATTTGGACTGAAAGAATGCATTGTTCTTTTACAGTATAGTCAAAGACAACAAATCACATGAGAATCTAATAGTGATGGCCATGGTTAATTGAGTTCTACATTCCTTTACACAAAAAGGTTTCATTGCAACTATCCTAGTTCAACATGCCGATGTTCATCACACATGCACTTCTGCCTGACCCTATTATATTCTATTGTAGCCTACTGAAGATCCAAATGAAAGGTTTTCCTCTCAAGTTCATCATACAAATTCTCATCATAAAATTGGAATCTAAATTTTACAGTTTAATTACTGTTTTCTTTTTTTCACGTGATAATGGCCGCGGACCCACCCACAAAAATTGGATGCTGCAATTGTATCCCCCCCATTCTCAAAATTGAACCACACCATAGTTTACACACCCTATTTGGGAAAAGCACCATTTTTGTTGTTGCCCACCCAAAGATGACATCCTGGGCTTAATGCAGTCACTTATTTTTAGAAACATAAATGAAGGGAACGATGAACACTATCATTTGAGTGACACATGGATTTTCTATAGATTTAATGTGCTGAAATTGATATAATCGAAAGCGGCATTTGCATATGTAAAGCTGGAATGATGATTGACAGAAGGTGACGTCAGTATGACGCATCTGCATGTCTTCCCATTCATCTCCACTCTTATTGAGGGAGTTTAATCGTCGTTCATGCAGTTTCCTCACTCGACCATGAAACCGCAGAAGAAGATAGGAGAACATTTTCTCTTCACATGGAACCGTGGCAGAGATGGAACCGTGGTTTTATGTTTCTACTGTAATGCATTATAAAATGACATTCAGGAGCTTAGCTGAATTTACTCCTTTTCAGTTCAACCTTTTCATTTTGTTTCAGAAAATGGCACGGATAACTGGACTTGAAGTGTTTCACGCCTTGTGGCACAGCGATTATGAAGACATGAACTACTAATCATCTCCCGCCAGTGAAGACGACACTGTATTTTATTATTTTTATAATCACTGATTAAAATGTCGAGCATTTACAGTGCAGCCCGTAAGTATTTGGACAGTGGTATGATTCCCGCTCTTTTGGCTCACAAATGGAGCATTGGATTTGAAATGTAACAATGAATATGACGTTAAAGTCCAGACAGTCAGTGCAGTTGCCATAGAATGAAATGGAATAGATGGGGGGGAAAACTCCACTCTGCCATACTACTTTTAGACCCTGCAGCTAAGGATCAACTTCATGAGTAAGTATATCTGAAGGGGTAAGTTGTCACATTGTTCATTTCTCCAAAGCGAGGCACTACATCAACAACGTGGTCAGAATTGCACTAATTTGAGGTGAGGATAGTCAAAAAATGCCACTTCACATTTTATGTGACACAGATGCAGTCAATTAAAATGACATGGGAAATCCTGTGTTTTTCCACAGGTGTAACTCTGGTCATAAAAAATGTATAAAAAGGGCCAGACTGGCCCAAGCTGACAGAAAGGCTGTGGTAAGTATCTCAGAATGCACAACATGTCGGACCTCGAGATGGATGGGTTACAACAGCAGAAGACCACATCGGGTTCCACGTCTGTCAGCCAAGAACAGAAAGCTGAGGCTGTAGTGGGCACAGGCTCACCAAAACAGGACAGCTGAAGACTGGTAAAACATAGCCTGGTCTGATGAATCTCCATTTTTGTTGAGGCATACAGATGGTAGAGTCAGAATTTGCAATGCAATACTTTTCTGCATTCCAGGAAATATAGTGCCATGGATATTCTTCTGTCCAAGCAATAACCACAGAAACCCACTGTTTCCTCGACGTATACATTAATTATGTGTAGTGGCAACAATAAATTAGCATGTTGCCACTGCACCAAGCCAAATACTACTACTGAAACACAATATCCCTACATACTACTGATACTCAGAAGCACAATATTCCTACATACCACTGAAACTTGAAAGTAAAAGTATTCCAAATGGTACTGCAGAGCTTAATTGGCATTAAGTGGTGGTGCCAGTGCAAATTTTCTTTTTTATAAATTTATGCAGTGTGCAGTTTTTTGCTGTCTTGATTGGGATGATAAAAGTGTTGCCATTTTTATGATAGAAGCCATTTTTATGGTGGTAAGAGCAGTCGTCTGGCAGTCGGAGGGTTGCCGGTTCGATCCCCCTCCCGGGCTGTGTCGAAGTGTCCCAGAGCAAGACACCCAACCCCTAAATGCTCCTGACAAGCTGGCTGCCAACATTTACCATTTGTACAAGCCATAGAGATATGTATGGGATCTCTGCTATTTTAGAGATGAGGATGGGGAGGTGGTAGAACAGACTGCATTTAAGATCATGCAGTCTAGACAGACAATTGGCTTCCCTTACACTTTAAATTATGGAACCTCAATTTATGGAAACTATTTTTGAAATTTAACATTTAACAGAAGTTGGAGTAATGGCTTTTGTATTACCATATTTTGGTACTTTATTGTATCTGTCACATTAAAGCTATGGAAGTGATCTCGAGGCTGCTCACAAGCCCTTACATGGCTTCTAGTCTTCTAGCCATGGAGGCCATGGCAGTGTGATGTGTTTTGTAATGTCATTTTGTAATGTGCTGAGTGGTGTATCATCTTAGTTTGTTCAGTTATATCCCAAACGGTGTCTAAGAAAAAAATGCATGACAGTTATGAGGTATGAGCAGGTTATATTCTGTGGACTGTGGAGAAAGACCATATGTTTGTAGATATGTTGACAAAAGTACAGGGTCACTGTGTCTCGCAGTCGAAATCAGGACCTGGCAGCGTGTTCCAAGTGTCCCATCTGGACTCCCGATCATGCCAGTTCCACAGCACATGTTCCCATTCATCAGGATGGGTTAAGAGCCTGAGGCTTTCTGACAGCCGCAATTACAGTAAATATCCGGCTCGAGTGGCCCAGATCCAGGGCCTACACCCACCACCCCCGTCATGCTGAGCCCACTCTGCCAAAACGGAGGTATCAACTCCAGTCACGACAGGTGGGTCTGAGCACCCCATCCGGCAGGGTCTCAGAACGCCCTCCTGAAACCCCACATCAGCTGCATACTACATGAGACAGAAAGCTCCCTTTCACTCCTGCAAATCTCAGGTGATGAATCGCAATCAGTGCCTCCACAAATGTTCCAGAAAAGCATTTGGCACGGGGCTCAGATATCCTTTGAACTGCTTGACAATGCTCAAACGCTCGCCATTGTTTGCTGGCCCCAGCACTGTTTACTTGGCCAACCCCAAGAGTGCCCCCCACCAGCTGGCAGACAGATCCAGAAAATACGTCCAATTTGCTTAGACAAGAGACAGTTTAAGTACTCTGACTTTCCCACATCTTTTATTATTTTTGTTGCCACCACCTTGAAGTGAATAAGTCATTAATGTATGCTTGTTCTCAGGAGAAGTGTCTGTTTTGACATATTTCTGGTGAGGGTATAAAAGGTAGGATGGAAGAAAAACACATTCTTGGTCTGAGGCTAAATAAGATTTTTAATTGTTATTGCTTCCTCCAGAGATTAATATATGCTAATAGCTGCCAACATTCATAATATGAGCAAAAGGCTTTTGATATCATTTGGTATGTTCTCTTTCATAATTGACACATTTTAATATTTTCACCCATTAAACAATTTGCACTTATTTGATCTTTTTCTTGAAAGCAATATGTTATTGGTATCAGGACCAAGAGAAGATGATGCATTTAAGATGGAATCTAATGTTTTCTCATTGTGATTTTGCTTGGCACTTTAAATTGAATTGATGGAAACAGGACATCTACAGAAGTATCACTGGCTGCTTAATACCCTTCTAAAATAAATAAGAGACGGGAATGAGAATATATTCCTTTCATGCACATTCAGTAAAACACATTGAGGTATGCAACTGCAAAATGTCAACGCCATTAGGTAACATGCAAATAATATTGCAAATAATGAGCTTTTCACCACTGGAACCACATTAGCTGACATTGACTGATAAATGAAATAAAGAGTGCACATAGCCAGCTTGCTGCTAAAAACGGCTGATTGCTTCGCACCAGCTACACACAGAGCCGTGTAGTGTTGTTGTATTAATATTTAGCTATATTCAGCAGAATTAAATAGTTGGATATTCAATGCCGGAGAAATTCAAGATGGTTAGGTTTTGAAAAAATATATAAGGCATACTCACGGCACGCTTCTTTTGTTTATTTGTTTGGCAGATATGGCCCAGTGGCAGATATTTGTGCGCTTGAGGTGTAGTAACACATGCATTAACTTCTAGCAATAATCAGTTATCTCTTAGTTAAGAGATTAATCACTCATTACATTACAGACTCTTATCCAGAGCGACGTACAGTTGATTAGACTAAGCAGGAGACAATCTTCCCCAGGAGCAATGCAGGCTTAAGGGCCTTGCTCAAGGGCCCAACGGCTGTGCGGCTCTTAATGCGGCTACACCGGGCTTAGAACCACCGACCTTGTGTGTCCCAGTCATGTACCTTAACCACTACACTACAGGCCGTATCTGTATCTATATCCATAATCAGAAGAAGCCATGGTTTAACATGGTTTAACTAGGCAGAGTTTTGTTTGGTATGAACACAACACTAATTTGGGATGTTGATGACTCAAAGTGGATAGGGTTAAATCCCATTGGGGAAATTCATTCAGGAAATGTTCTTCCACCACTGAATGGAATTACACTTTGGCTTTCTGTGTTGTGACTGCATTGATGAACTTATTCAAAGTTGCTTCCTCCTATCATTTCGACATAGCCTACATACGTAACATTCCTTACCTAGGCTTCTATTTGAAAGTCATAAAGATTACTTGTACTTAGTAAAGATTAAAAAGTACTTGTGACTACCGTAGAAGCATAATATACATTAAAAAGCAATGCAATACAGTTAGGAAACAACATGCTGGCAATATTTTTGCAATAATAGAGTGATCACATATGCTGTGGAAATAATGCTGAGACCCTCTGAAATACTAATTTTCTTAGTATTTCAGTTTAATGTCATGGAAAGTGATTACTTTTGATTTACTGCTGATCTTTGGGCATCAGAACTTAATATTAATTAAGGTTCAGCTCACTGGGATGGAACTGCTGGCTTTGAGGAATCTTATGTGCTTCAAACTAAAATGCAGCAAATGGAGTACTGAAAATGTATTGTAAATACATGTATAATGTATTGTCTTAAATAGTCTGGGAAACTTCAAAAGGCAGACAATCTATTAACAAGTTTGAATACAACAAACTATAATAAAGAAAAAAGATAAACAAAAAATGTGTATCTTCTTCTTGACACCTTTACTTGCCCATAAATGCACATTCTACATACTAGATAAGTGTATATCAGGCACGGGGATGCTCCTCGCTCCATTTATTGGTATTAAAGGATTAAAGGTCTCCAATCTGATTGGCCAGAGGAAAACCAAACCTCCAGTATACACACATTAAATCACTCCTCTCAAATCAACCTCTTTTATCATTGTACAGCAGGTGTGCTATAGTGTGTGGTCACATGCAATACTGCCAACATGACAAAACAGCATACTTATACATTTAACATCGTATAGTGTTTATCTTTAAAATCCCCTCGTCAGTGAGCGGGTTTTAGGGGAGACAGTACATACATATACATACATTCTTATACATATGCATCTGTCATTCATCTGTGTAAGTTGTGAGTGGTCAAAAAATTATTCCAGAAATCATTCATATATGGTTTATAGCTGGTAGAAGCTCCATGGACAGAAGTGGTCAATTTTCAACCAAATGGCTCAAGGGGATTGTCAGATTGCTGATGTGAAGAGTGTAGCAGACAGGAAAAGAGCAATCCCTGTTCAAAAAGACTTCTGGTGTGTGTGTGCTACAACTTTGTGTGATGTGTTCGTCATTTTTACTGGAAATTGATACTCTCCCTAAAGTGAACCTGTCGTCTATGCAAAATAGTAATGAATGTGTCTAGAATTATTTCATATCTCTCTAAAGATGAATTTTAATAAATCACAAAGCAGATTTAAAAAGATATCTTTGTATTGAGAGATTCATGAGATTAACCTATAGTTTCATTTTTTAATAACTTCTCATCTTCTTCTCATTCTTCTTATTCTTCTTATTTTTTATCTTGGTGCTGGTGTTGCTATTAATACTACATCAATATATAATTTATTTATGCTACCTTTAATCATTTTTATTATAATTTGTTCTCATTTATTTAATTTATTTTATCTAACACATTTATGGTTTTAAAAACATTAATTGCCCTGGTTGGGCTTGTTGACAACATGAACATAATTCACCATACATTGGATTTAAGATATAAACCGCATTGAATAAAGATGCAGTCTTGAAACTAGATGCTCCCTTTATCGTTTATTAGATTTGTGTTCTTCAATTTGATTCTAGATTCTAATATTTAGCTCATTGCTGTTTCAGGTTGGATCCCTACCGGATCACAATACATGAAAATAAAATAACCATTGGTGTATTAGTAAAACATTGGAAGCTTACCAGACTTTTCTCATCTGAGTATCAGCTAAATCAGGTTCATAAAGATGGGCCTGGCAAGTTAGTTTGCTGAGCGACTGACGTGATAATACAACATATTTGTTGTTTTGGATGTGCAGTTGGCCATGTCTGGGAACCTAATACCAGTCAATGACTCAGTGGTTTGAAAGCACTGCCCTCAACAGGTTTTCCCATGTCCCACTGCTCTCATTACATTACATCACATTACAGACATTTAGCAGACGCTCTAATCCAGAGCGATGTACAATGAAGTTCAAATCAAACCCATGGACAAGTGCGATGAGGACCCTAGAGGACAGTATGGTTCCGAGTCCTAGCGTGATCACATAGATACAACTTGAACCCTTGAAGAATACATTAACTTGAATACATCAACTAACTTGAATAATACATCAAATAGCATACCACGGTTGGCAGCTAGAATACCCCGAGTACAACAGTGATATATAAGTGTATACTATACATAAGTGCTATTATAATCTATGGCATACGCAAGGCTAATCATAGTGGTGAGGTAGGGTGGGAAATTCCTCGATTCCTCAGTGCGTCAAAAAAATGCTTTGGTTACTGTAAACAAACAGCCAATACATTAGCAACGATGCAGCGCATGCTTGGCTCTCGCGCTGCATCCAGTGGCCCGTGACAGAGCACAGCCTGCTTCACGGAAGCACGGCTCAGCAGTCTGCTGCCTCTCTGTGACTGAGGCTGCGTCTCCGCGGCGCCGGGCTCCGGGTGCCAAACGGCAGGCGTTCCGGAGCGCACTCGCGTTCCCGGGGATTAAAAAAGTTAAAGGATGTAAAACAGGCGTGACGGAAGATGAGGTGAACGAGGGGGGAAGACAGAAAGCGAGGAGAGCAGAGGGGGGCCAGGCTGACCGTGCAAGTGTGTGTGTGTGTGTGTGTGTGTGTATGTGTGTGTATAGGGGGAGGCAGCACTGCAGCTGTCTGCTTCATATTCCCATCACACCAGAGACCGTCTCTGTCTCTCACCCTTCACTGAATCCCATTTTCCCCTCTCCAAAGTCGCTTCCAGGTTCTCTGAAAAGCACCCTTGATATTGATCTGACATTGGTACACTTTTGTTTCTTTTGTGCTCTTAAGTAGGATAATGAATTTTCCCCTCCCCCGTTTCCTTAAAAGCCCATACAGCTTCTATCCCCAGTGCAATCAGAACATGCAGAGTGCAGAATTCTCTCCCCAGTGCGATCAGAACATGCAGAGTGCAGAATTCTCTCCCCAGTGCGATCAGAACATGCAGAGTGCAGAATTCTCTCCCCAGTGCAATCAGAACATGCAGAGTGCAGAATTCTCTCCTCAGTACAATCAGAATGTGCAGAGTCCAGAATTAAGAGGGGGAGGGGGGCAGGAGTGATGGGTATTGTGCATCGGATGATGTCACATCATCAAAACCTAATCTGTTCTGTTCATGTGAGTCTTTACTGAGGCTCATATTGTCAACCTGATATCATATACACTCAGTGAGCACTTATTAGGTAGACCTGTACACCAGCTTGTTGCAAATATTTCGTCAGCCAATCATGTGGCAGCAACTAAATGCATAAAAGCATGCAGACATGGTCAAGAGGTTCAGCTGTTTTTCAGACCAAAAGTCAGAAGAAATGTGATCTAAGTGACTTTGACTGTGGAATGATTGTTGGTGCCAGACAGGGTGGACTGGGTATAGCAGAAAGTGCTGGTCTCCTGGGATTTTCATTCATAACAGTCTCTAGAGTTTGCAGAGAATGGTGCGAAAAACAAAAAACATCCAGTGAGCAGCAGTTCTGCGGGCAGAAATGCAGTGTTAATGAGAGAGGTCAGAGGAGAAGGGTGTGGAGGATATTCTGATTCTCCAGTTCTTGGAAGTTGGAAGTTGAAGTTGTGGTGATGCGAATAAAGACAAAATTCATAAATGAATAAGTCTTTAGTAAAGCGCAGATATATATGAGAAGTCTTCTAGCACCTTGGAGAGCATAGAGAGAGTTCGCTGATCACATGGTTACAGAGGGTTTTTAAATACCAATTTGTCCAATCACAAGCTAAGCACATTAGACAATCTTCCCAGACACCCTTAGTTTCAACAGTCTTTCTTCCAGTTATAATCTGCTGTTTCAAATGTCAATAGTTGCGCCTAGCAAAGGTCACAAAAAAAGGGCCCATCTTTTACTTGAACCTACCCGCAGTTTTCCATCTGTCTGCATGGTTACTGCCTCTTGGTTTCGCTCCGACAGTCATAGAGGTCAGCCTACCTGTCTGTTCCTTATCTGTCACAGACAGTTGCTTTCCAACAATTACCCTCTGCGGGTTCCCCTGGAGGAACGTTTACACAGTTCAGAACCCATGAATTAGAGGTAGAAAAAACAGGTTTGAACAAAGTTCAACACATATACATAATATCCAGACAGTCTATAATATAATCACGTCTTGTGCATACACTTTTAAATTCCGCCACTATGTTCTCGCTCTATTTCTACTTATATAATAATTTAAGAGCTCATCCATTAATATTCCACTCCCTTCCAAAAGCTTACTTATTGTAAGTCAAAGCATATATCTCTTCTGCCAGGAGCTGGGCCCCAACAGGCCTGTGGCCAGGCATGCGGCTCCAATTCGACCCCATGCGTTTCCACATTCACACACACTCTATCCATTACAGGTCATACAGAGATCTTTGGCATATTGCAGTGATATACACTCACTGAACACCTAGTTCTTTCTGCTGCTAAATGTGGTGCAAGTTATTGGGATGTAATGTTTTTTTGGCACAAAAAAACATTTAATACAAATTGAAAATTGTTTAAATGCTACAGCCTACCGAGTGAGTATTGTTGCTGACCACGTGCATCCTTTTATGGCCACATTCTGCACATCTTCTGATGGCTACTTCCAGCAGGACAACACAGCATGTTACAAAGCACACGTCAACTCAACCTGGTTCCATGAACATGACAACAGAGTTCAGTGTACTCCAATGGCGTCTACAGTCACCAGATCTCAATCCAATAGAGCACCTTTGGGATGTTTCATTGCATTACATTATTGGCATTTGGCAGATGCTCTTGTCCAGAGCGACATACTGTTGATTAGACTAAGCAGGAGACAATCCTCCCCTGGAGCAATGTAGGGTTAAGGGCCTTGCTCAAGGGTCCAACGGCTGTACAGATCTTATTGTGGCTACACCGGGATTAGAACCACCGACCTTGCGTGTCCCAGTCATTTACCTTAATCACCACGCTACAGGCCACCCCATGTAGGTTGTGGTGGAACAGGGGATTTGAAGCATGAATGTGCAGCCGACAAATCTGCAGCAACTGTGCGAAGCTATCTACACAGAAGTCCATACGGACCAAAATGTCGAAGGAAGGTTTCCAGTACCTTGTTGAATCCATGCCATGAAGAGTCCAGGCTGTTCTGGGGGCGTCACTGAGTGCAGATACACACACACAAACACACACACACACACATGCACTCTACATGCAAGGAAAGTGATTGCATATAATAGACTGATCAATGTAACAAATTATAATATTGTATAGCTCATAACTCATAAGGAATCCTCAGAGTATAAGTCATGCACATGGTCAGCCTTCACGATTTGTTGCGTCTAAACACATTTATAGCCCTACCTAATTTGTAAAGAGCTAGAAAATAACTTATGATGATGGAATACCGCCCTAATGTACTATAAAACACTTCTTGTATTAAAATTCAACATGTTGCCAAAATGCAAAATAATGCCCTCACTCTGCAAGACTCTCTACCACAGAGGTGCAGTCAGTATATAGATAAAGGTGGATTCTCACCTGTGATTATTTGATGGGGCATGGTCTGTCTGTTCCCCAGAATAAATACATACATACAGTGAGCACTGAATTAGGTATTTTTTAGACTTATATTTTAGACTTCTACTGCTGTAGCCTATCCACTTAGAGTTATGCTGCATTTTGTGTTCTGCATACCACTGTTGTTGTCACGTTTCAGGTCTGTTTTGCCATGTTTTATGTTTATTCATTTTGTCTTAGTCTCGTAATTGTCTTATCATGTATTATGTTAGTCTAGGTTCGTCATGTTGTTTAGTTTATTTCTTGTTACGATTTATTTTTTCGTCATGTCTAGTTACGTTTCGTTACGATTATATTACCTTGTTATGTTGAGTGGTTATCATCTTAGTTTCGTTTTGTTATGTTTTGATTTATGTTTATTGTTACGTAGACTGGTTACTGTTTAAACATACACTTACATGTCTTTCCGCAAACCTTGCGTTCCGCCTTTTCTCTCTCTCTCTTTCTGTCATTCACACCCTAATTGTTTCCATTTCCATTCCATTTCCACTACTAACGCTAGATCAGGATTGGGTAGAACTAACAAACTAATCATGTGTTCATGTTACCTTACGTTTCTCGTGCATGTCATTTACTAATTTACTAATGCTAGGGCAGGATAGGTTTATTACTAACGACTACTAATTACCTTGTTAAACTTGTCATCTATCGCACCTGTTTTTCATTTCCTTGCTACTCTCTAAACTAATTGTCTACACCTGTCTACACCTGCATTTATATCCCAGTCACGCTACTGTTCTCCGCAAAATTGTCTGCCTCTTGTTTTCAACGCAACTCTTGAGCATTATTTACTGTTTGATTTCACGTTACGATCCAAGCCTGTTTTACCGACCATTGTCTATTGATTTCTGTTTCGTTGACCATTGTTTGTTTTTTGACCACGTCTTCGCCTACCGTTTTTGTACCTTTGCCTCGCTGATTGTTTCATGGCTTCGACTTCCGCATCGCCCTCGACTACGACTCTGCTTGCCGTCTGCCTGTACATCTGCCCCGCTGACGGCTCTCCTGCTACCGGACCTTCCTGCACGTCTACCGACTACGAGTTTGCCTCTTCCCTCGGCACCGTGCTTTTTGTTTGTTTATTGTTTGTTTGGCTGGATCTAAGTGTATGGACTTTGCTTGTTTTGACTACGCTCCTGGGATTCGTCCCGAATAAAGCCCTGACGGGACTTTATCTAACCATTGTTTCTGAGTCGTGCATTTTCGGTCCAACCCCCACGCACCCGTCTCAGTTGTAATGTGTGGTTATTTGTGTTACTGTGACCTTCCTGTCAGCTTTGACCAGTCTGGCCATTCTCCTCTGACGTCTCTCATTAACAAGGCGTTTCTGTCTGCAGAACTTCTGCTCACTGGAAATTATTTTTCTTTTTTGCACCATTCTTTGTAAACTCTAGAGACTGATGTGCATGAAGATCCCAGGAAATCAGCAGTTTCTGAGATACTCAAACCGCCCTGTCTGCCACCAACAATCAATCCACGGTCAAAATCACTGAGATCACATTTTTTCCCCATTCTGATGGTTAATGTGGACATTAACTGAAGCTCCTGACCCGTATCTACATTATTGTATGCATTGCACTGCTGCCACATGATTGGTTGATTAGATAAACGCATTAATAAGTGGTTGCAATAAAGTTCCTAATAAAGTGCTCAGTGAGTGCACACACACACACACACACACACACAGCTGTGAGTGCATTGAAAACGTTGAGACGTGCTATAATTTGGACCCGTTGTCTCAGTCAGCGGTGCAGAGGGTCAGAGGCAGGGGATCTGGATGGCTGGGCAGCTGAGAGGCCTGAGGTTGTGTCCGACCCCAGTGGGGATTGTTTGGTATCGGGGGTTCTGCGCTCCCTGGGCCGAAGGCAGTGTGGTAAGACGGGAGCGTTATGTAAAACGCAGCCCCTCCCGCGAGCCACCGCGCACATCCACAGCTCTAATTTACGATGCACTTTGTGTATTGAAAACCTATTTTAAGCTCAGCCTGCTCGGTTGTCCCATTGAGGGCTGGCTTCAATGAGAGTCTGGGACTCCGGCTGCCATGTTTCATAGCGCAGTACGAGGCCTTGGAGACTGCACATGCAATGATGGATGGAAATGGAAGGTGTGCTTAAAGGTACAATATGTCTTTTCTTTTTTTTGCTGTACATAGCATTTCTGTTTTTAATACCTTTTAATCATTGGCACTTTTTTAGGCAATAGCATATAATTATATAATTAGCATATGAATATTGCTGCATTAGTTATCGTCAAACTCTGCTTGAGAGGGGTCGACACTCCCGCCAAAAACTGAAGCGTAGTGTCTGAGTGTAGCAGCTAGATACCCCATACTTCAGGCTGTTGTCTCAAGGAATTGGCTTTATTTGGTTATACATTTTCTTTACAATTTAAAAACTTTTTCTAAAGAAGTTTTAAATAATTACGCTCAATATTGCAAACACAAATTTGGCAATAATCAACATGTGAACACAATCAAAATAATCAACATATCCCTGTCCACGAATAAAAAAATACTAAAAAAATATCTTGCCCAGGTTTCTCTTTTTGAGGCCTCTAAGAGCCTGTGTCCCTCCTAGGGGGGTGGACTATATAATGAGTTATTTCTGATGGTTGTCGCAAGGAATGTTGCTCCCATCAAAGCACAGATAGAGCCCTTTCATCGTTACATGAAAATCAGTAATCAGCCGTCAGTGGACTGTGGAAATTCAAAAGGATATAGGAGCAAAGCTCCACGTAACACAGCCAGGTTAGCTAACTAGCTTGAATTTGTAAACAAACTGGCAGCTAGACTGTTTTAACTAATTTGATTTTAATTGCTAACTGAATCATAATCTTTCATAAATGAAAGCGTTTTTGCAAATGTCTCCTCCAGCATTGCGTGAAATTCTCACCACACTGCCTGCCTTGCACCTCCTGACTGCATTGCATTGGATGATGGGATTGGAATGTTAGCTGGCAAAGTAACAAGAAACACAACAAGTGATGCCAATTCAGCAATTTTGTTGCTAGATTTAGCAACTTTTCAGACTACCCTGGCAACTTTTTTTTCAAAAAGCACCTAGAAACAAAATGTATTAAAATGTATTTGTTTTAGTCAGATACAGCATCGGCATGTTTGACATTGAAACGGAGATGCATAAAAGGACATGCTCGTCATAGCCACGGTGAAGTTTGGTGGTGAAATCATGGTGTGAAATAGTCGTTCTCCGTTTTTCAAATGACGCTTCACAGAATGATACAGTGAAACATTGTGGAACGATATCATACTTTGTATTGTGTATGAGTGATTCCTGTAGCTAGGGCACTACATGCCTCCTCAGACTACGTCTGTTTTGGTATAATAACACATTGTTGGGTAGCTCATTGTTTATTTCTCAATTACTGCATTGTTGTTGCTATCATTAAGCCATTAAGACAGACGAATGCCATTGTGTTGAATCAACGGCAAAACTAGAACAGCCACAAAGCTAATGTTTGTCATTGCCAAGTCAACCAGACAGGGTTTTTCTTAAAAAAACATTGTTTGATTTCTATGATGTAGCTATCTCTTAAACACAGCCTGAACTAGGTTCCTATAGGTAACTTATACAAGACCCAACTCAGTATTCAATAGTTTGCCCCATTCACTTATCAAGATCAATGATTTTACTGCTGTGATCCCATGACAGATAGAGGGGGGTAGTTTGGGTGGAAACAATCACCAGTCAGTTTTCGCCAGGCATTCATATGCAAGGTATTGTGGGATAGCTACCTGGCAAGATGTAATTATCTGTTGATGAGGGCTATCAATTTGTGGGCACTCTTTTTGAAGTGCTATCGTTATCTCAACGGGGAGAACCATTATCAGTGTTTTGAAATTACATGATAATGGGAAGACTTGTGACAAAATAATAAAGGAAGAATGAAAAAGGTTCAGGATTTTTTTTATGGGTTAAAACACTATCCTAATCCAATTAAAATTCATAGCAGGCACTCGGTTTGCGGGTGTATTTTCTGATGAGAAAAGGTAAAATCTTTAAAGCCAGTTTTCTCAAAACAGTGTTTTGCAAAAATGCAACATTAACATCTCAACAATGGAAAATTCTTAAAATAAAATAAAAAACACCCCACTGGCTTCAGTACGATGTCCCTGAAATTGTTGAATTAGTCGGCCATGCGCTGAAGACTTGAAATATTTTGCAGAATGCCACCGTGGCTGGTTTTCAACCTTTTAAGGGACATTGTTTATGAAAGTAGGTGGTGAAGTGTCAGAGCTGATGTGGCAAGCAGACAAGGGAAGGAGAGGAAATATGGCTGTTCAGATTACATCCAGGCACCGATGTCAGGACAAATACAAGACGGCGCCCGGTTGTGTGCATTCTCTTTGACGTGGGAGACTGTTTATGCAGTGGTCTCTGTCAGGGTGCCAGGCCCCGTGGAGCGTGTTATGTGGCTGGGCAGGGTCTGATAGATTATCAGGCTCAGGGATGAATAAGGCCTTTCCAGTACAAATGTGGATGGGCAGGGTCTGATAGATTATCAGGCTCAGGGATAAATAAGGCCTTTCCAGCACAGGTGTGGATGGGCAGGGTCTGATAGATTATCAGGTTCAGGGATGAATAAGGCCTTTCCAGTACATATGTGGATGGGCAGGGCTTGATAGATTATCAGGCTCAGGGATGAATAAGGCCTTTCCAGTACAGATGTGGATGGGCAGGGTCTGATAGATTATCAGGCTCAGGGATAAATAAGGCCTTTCCAGCACAGGTGTGGCTCAATAGAGCAAAGTGGGATCTCCACCCCACTGGCCATGGCAACATTGTGTGGCATTAGCATGTCAAAAAAGGGAAATTTCACAGTATTTATTCATATTATGCAGCAAACAATGGAAGACTTTAATTTCTAAGATTGATCTCTTTGGTAAGAAATGCACTTCAAATAAACGCTACAAAACAAAAACGAGTGTACAACCTTTTTTATTCAGAATTTACGAAACCCAAAATGAAGCAGTGTACCATCTGGCACAATTTGCATTGCAATGCATTTAAGAATACATTCAGTTATCGTTCCCTCCATAATGTTAGGGACAAATTCCCATTATGTCTTGATTTGCAACAATTTGTGTTTGTAATTGCTCAGGTGTGTTTAATAGCCTACTTACTGCAGGTATAAGAGAACTCTCAGCACCTAATCTTTCCTCTAGTCTTTCGATCACCTTTGGAAACTATTATTGTTGTTTATCAACATGAGGAACAAAGCTGTGAAAATGAAAGTCAGACAGATTAGAAACACTCTCTATGAGTCAGGTGTTGATTTGGCAATGACCACTGTCCACAGAAGACTTCAGGAACAGGCTACACTGCGAGATGCAAACCACTGGTTAGCCACAAAAACAAGATGGCCAGGTTACATTTTACCAAGAAGTACTTAAAAGAGCAACCACAGTTCTGGAAAAAGGTATTGTGTACAGATGACATGAAGATTAATTTATATCCGAGTGATGGCAAGAGCAAAGTATGGAGGAGAGAAGGAACTGCCCAAGATCCAAAGCATCTGTGAAACATGGTGGTGGGGGTGTTTATGGCCTGGGCACGTATGGCTGCTGAAGGTGGGGGTGTTATGGCCTGGGCACGTATGGCTGCTGAAGGTATTGGCTCACTTATCTTCATTGATGATATTACTGCTGATGGTAGTAGCACAATTTATTCTGAGGTGTATAGAAACATCTTATCTGCTCAAGTTATCTGCTCAAGTTCAAGCGAATGCCTCACAACTCATTGGCCGGTGGTCATTCTACAGCAAGACAATGATCCCAAACATACTGCTAAAGCAGCAAAGGAATTTTTCAAAGCTAAAAAATTGTATCGGTATCGGAATTTTAAAAAACGATCCGTGGATCCCTACTTCTGACTGAATGTGAAGTTGCCTTGCCACGGACAAAAAGTGCACATAAATTATTATTGTCACTACTGAGATTTACGATTGATCCAGTAAGCAATGAGAGTGAAGCCACCCAAATATTTAACCGGAATGTTCCTGAACCAAAAACAGGCTGCTGTAGCTGAAACATTTGCTCTGATTTAACGGTGTGCACTTTTTCTTTTTATACAATTATAATACGGGTACATTTTTGCTTGACAATGTTGTCTGATGAGTTTTATGTAGAGTACGTTTAGCACCTTTTTTCGAATCTCTAATAAATATTTAGAATGCTGTTTGATCTCCAGATATGCATTGAAACCATAGGTTTCATCACTGAAATAAAGCTTGCATTACTTGAACAGCCTTAAAGGAAGTAAATGCTTGCACTTGCAAATCCTGAGTGAGTTTAGTCCGTCTTGTTAAAACGTTCTATTTCAGGCGATAAAAAAAACCTCTCCAATTAGAGCAACCGTTGCCATCAAAGAAACTATCAGGGTGCAGGACAGATGAACCAAGTGCAAACAGGACGTTTGCAGAATAGATGCCTTTATTCGGCTCTGGGCAGATCAAACAGGCAGGGGTCAATTGCCGCCAGACAGAAACAGCAGGGATATTCAGAGGTGGAGTTGAATCCAAACACAGAAAGGCAGTCAAATAAGGCAAAGGTACAGAGAGTAATCTCGAAATCAAAAGTGCAGTCAGAAATCGGCAAGGACAGATCAAAACCAAGACAGAAGGATGATCCAAAAGCCGAAGGTAGGGGTACACGAGGCAGGTCTAACCACGAAACACACAATCAGGAAACCGCTGGACAGGGTGAGGTAAACACAGTACAATCTAGCAAAGAATAGACAAGGACATATGGGTATATACCCAGGTAAATGACAAAAAGAGTGGGGCAGCCTGCAGCGTAGTTAAGGTAAGGTAAATGACTGGGACACACAAGGTCGGTGGTTCTAATCTTGGTGTAGCCACAATAAGATCCACACAGCCGTTGGGCCCTTGAGCAAGGCCCTTAACCCTGCACTGCTCCAGGGGAGGATTGTCTCCTGCTTAGTCTAATCAACTGTACGTCACTCTGGATAAGAGTGTCTGCCAAATGCCATTAATATAATAATACAATAATAAATAACAGGTAACGAGACACAGGTGAAATGGACAAAAAACACGAACACAGGACAAGCAACTGAAAATGCAAAAACAGAGGGAAAACAAAAGTATGACAGAAATGAAGGAATCATTCAATCAAAATAAAAAAACACAGAAAAATAAAAATGTGTGGCTTTCTTGCATATGTGACCGGCTCCATTCTATACTCTGAAGACAATTGAATTTGAGATGAAAAGATGTACATGAGATGACAGATCCAAATTTCAGCTTTTATTTACTGGTATTTTTATCTAGATTTGTTAAACAACTTAGAACATTATTGTCAGACCACCCAATGTTTAGGTGAGCAAAAGTATTGGAACATGTCACTGACAGGTGTTTTATTGTTGCCCTGATGTGTCCTGTTAGATTGATTGGTTAAATAATAAATAGTTCTGAATGTGTACTCTTGGTTTTAGCTTTGGGTTTTGCCTGTGAAGACTGCATTTGTCTTAAACCAACATGAAGACCAGAGTGCTGTCTTTGGGAGAAAAGCAAGCCATTATGAAGCTTAGAAAGGGGGAAATCAATCAGAGCCATTGCACAAGCATTGGGGATAGCTTGTATAACAACTTGGAATGCCCTGAAAAAGAATGAAACCACTGGCGTACTGAGCAACAGACATCGATCAGGGCAACCAAGGAAAACAAACCGCAGTTGATGGCAGAAACATTGTGAGAGCTGTGAGGAAAACCCACAATACATCAGTCAGTGACATCACACACAATCTCCACAGTGCAGGGGTGAGGTTTCTCAATCAACCGTTCAAAGAAGACTCAGCAATTGATAGCAGCAATATAGAGGCTATACCACGAGATGCAAACCACTCATCAATAGTAAGAATCAGAAGGCGAGATTACAATTTGCAAAGGAGTACAGAGATGAGCCACAAAGGTTTTATGGACTGATGAGATCAAAATAAACCTCTACCAAATTGATGGAAAGGAAAGTGTGGAGAAAGAAGGGATCTACTCATGATCCAAAACATATGAGCTCATCTGTGAAGCACGGTGGAGGAAGTGTCATGCCTTGGGCTTGCATGGCTGCTTCTCTAATCTGTATTGATGGTGTAACACATGATGGTAGCAGCAGGATGAACTCAGAAGTCTACACAAACACTCTGCCAAGTTATGGAGAAATGCGTCCAAACTAATTAGGAGGAACTTCATCATGCAGCAAGACAATGGCATAAAACACACTGTCAACACAGCAAGGAAAAAGTGGAAGGTTTTACACTGGCCAAGTCAATCACCGTACCTTAACCCAATTGAGTATGAATTTCACCTCCTGAAGAGGAGATTGAAGGGCAACAACCCCCAAAACATACAACAGCTGAAAGAGCAAAAGCCTGGAAAAACATCTCAAAAGAAGAATGCAACATGTTTGATGATGTCAATGGGTCACAGGCTTGATGCAGTTATTGCAAGCAAGGGATATGCTACCAAAAATGAAGTGTTATTTACTTTCATTTACTTAAATACTCTCTGTTCTAATACTTTTGCTCACCTAAACATTGGGTAGTCTGATACCAAAGGTTCTATGTTCTAAGCAGTTTAACACATCTAGATGTAAATATCTGGAAATAAAAGCTGAAATTCTGAATAAAAGCTGAAATTCTGAAATGTATTCAGTGTATTGCAAAAACAAAGGAATTGGCCTTGCTGTTCCAATACTTTTGGAGGAGACTGTATCTCAGGTTTAACTGCGAATATAGCTTTAAACCCTGAACCTTTTTCATTATAACAATAACACAGAGTGCCAACGTCAATACCTTGCATATGAATTCTTACGTTAACTTAATGTTATGTGGTCTTGCTATTGGGTTCAGTGTTCTGGTGCCTGACAGATTTAAGTACTGTACCCTGCTGTCCATTAGTGTCTCCAAATCTATCCAAAATTAGTTGTACATTGCTGTAAATAATAACCAATAATTTTACTACACATCAACAGTTTTTTTTCTCCATTTTCTCCCAGTTTGGTAGCCACTTGTTTCTCATCTGTTCCCGTGTGTAATTGAGGAAACACCCCTGCCCTTCGGCAGCTGAAATGAGAATGACATGCCAATCCTCCCCCCCACCCTCGGAGGTGGCTCGATTATTGCTGCTCCCTCACGCACCGGCCATAAACGGATCAGGCAGGACCTGGGCGCAAACCCCGGTCCTCAGTATGCAACTGCATCAAACTGATGCCTGCCTCAAGGTCCGATGATCCAACTGGTGCCTGAATCAAAGCCTGATGCCTTAACCGTGCACCCCCATGGCACATACAAATGAACTGTTTTGACTAATGAAACTCACTTTTGCATTTTTTGTGTGGATTGGGGATTTATATATTTTCACCAGAATAGGGTCTAAGATATCTAGTGGTCCAAAAACCTATCCAAAAGAAAATGAATAAAAATGTTTTTTGTCCATTAAATGCATATACAATTGCAACATTTGAAGCTTTAAGATGAAACATTGATACCACATCAAAAAAGAATGTAAACACATTGCGACTCACTGTGGTGCACATACTTAAATATGTAATAACTCACTCTCATATGTTTTGGCTGTACTCTATCGAGCATGTAATCTTTTGTTGCATGGGGGTGGGATGACATTTTACAAATTATACTATTTCTTATTTATGTTTCCTATTTACTAATGCTAACAATTGCCCAAAAGTATAAATGAGTACTGCCCCTGCTTATGCCTTGGTCTTTTATCAAAGATTAAAATATAAGAGGAATAATCCACTCTGAGGTGGTCATTAAAGAGTTTTAACGCACTCCGCATTGTGCGTTAAAACCGCTTAACAACCACCTCGCCATGGATTATTCCTCACATGTCATGCTTGTTGCAGAAGAGACTGGGCGGGGAGTACAAGGGGTGTTAACTGGTTCAACTAGGGGGCAGTGGTGGCACCCCATATTTTATTTATTTATTTTATTTTTGTGTTTTGTTTAGTTTGAATCTGGAACAAAACAATGTGTTGAATCCTCTCGTAGTTTGGTTGCAAGAGCACTAAATGTCTGAATTGAGCATTCTCATAGCACTGATGCCATGGCAACATGGGGGCTTGTGAGAGTGGGTTAAGACATTACTCTCAATAGCAAAGAAATTATTTAGGGTGTAAAATAATTATTTATTTTAATGATTGACATTGACTTCATCGCCTTCTAATGGCACGAGTGTATCCAGTTCATGCCAGAAGACGTGTGAACATTAAGCCCATTGTGAAATGTGTGGTCTGAACATCAAGCCAATAGTGCCAGAAATCCACAGAGGAGCTGCCAAAGTTCTGTCCACGAAGCCATGTTTATGATACTTTACACATTTGTACATTTGTTTATGAATCCAGTATGTTCGGGAACATTCATATGGAGCTTGTTTTGGAAGTGAGAAGGGACTGTGTAATATACGCAATATGGAAGCATGATCACTGTGTAATATACACAATATCGATGCATAATCACTGTGTAATATACACAATATCGATGCATGATCACTGTGTAATATACACAATATGGATGCATGATCACTGTGTAACACACACAATATGGATGCATGATCACTGTGTAATACACACAATATGGATGCATGATCACTGTGTAACACACAATATGGATGCATGATCACTGTGTAATATACACAATATGGATGCATGATCACTGTGTAACACACACAATATGGATGCATGATCACTGTGTAACACACACAATATGGATGCATGATCACTGTGTAAAACCCAGTTGAAATTGAGCACTTTTCCATCAGCGTTTCATCTCGATTGATAATCTCATTTGTGTTCACTGTGACATATATGATACAATAAAATGCATTTTACTATATCGTAAACCTCAGAATTGTATGGAATGCACGTATTATGCATGAAATAAATGTTTGAATTCGTCAAAATCATTTACTACGTTTTTAATGTCATGATCATTGTGTTCACATTATACATTCATGCTCTAAAATGATGGGAACCACCGAGCCTTCTTTTTAGTGAACTTCTCTGTGTAATTTGCCCGTGATAAAATGTTTTGTCCCCATGCATATTTCCCTGCCAGATGCAATTATAAATACAGTTTTCAAAAGCCTAATAAATTATTCATGTTTTGTGCATGAATCTGTGTGAGTGTATGTAGGTTGTTTATCTCAGATGAACTCCCCTCTCTCTCTTGTTTCATTTATTTAAACATATCCCTGACACAGGTGATTTTGTATTATTTCAAAGGACCATCTCATGCCTTTTGTTCCAGCTCCAATTTCCATAATGCATTTCAGAGATTTTTGTATCCAAAAAGCAGACACATGGGCCTTTTATCATATAACATGCAGTTAATTCTGCTTCAGTAAAAACGCTCCATTTTATTTTATTTCAATAAAAATGAATTAAAAAATATAAGAATCTGACAACGTGATATGGCTTCTGGTGGCACTGAGCCTGCCATCACGTTTTCCATGACATGATTCCAGCAGACAGCCATCCACTCAAGTATAAATGCAAACATTTTTTTCGTCATGGGTCAATATTATCAATGTTCCCCACAGGAGCATACTGTCACATCAATTATAGGGCAAAATTGTATGAAAGAAATCCAAGCAGATTGGCCCTCGTAGGCTTAACAGGATTTCCCATTTCTAAGGAGAAAAGCATAACAGCCTGCCACTTCTTTAATTCAAAAAAAGTCCCTGTCAATCTTACAGGCACCATGACCATCATCTTTTTATGTAGGCTAAAAGAACATATTTCTTCTTCAACTGTGATCTATTGTCAGGAAAAGTCTCTGGAACTTGATGAAAATTATATTTATTTGCAGCAACTGCAGGTTACCAGAAATAATGGAAACATATTCTGAATTCAGTGGAGTTAATCTGAACCGTGATCCTTTTCAGTGACTACTTTTCATAAGCCTGGGAATGATACTTTACACAAGAATAGAAAGGATCCAGTGAATTTGTGACGCTTATCAATTGGGCAGTAGTGTATTGGTTGTCCTGCGGTGATTGAATTAGCATGTCTGATTGAGTAGTTCCCATTCTCTCACTCCCTGCCGCTATCCCAACATTAATCAGTGTGCAGCAGCTGTGCTGTGACTCTGATGGCCAGCAGACATAAAGGCATCAGAGACAGATTTTTCTTACACTATCGCGATGAAAAAAAACAAAACTAAATTTATACTCACCAAAAAATGTAGATATTTTATTCAGGTGAGAACCTGACGCATACACGGTGAATCATCAATCCAGACATGCGTGACCTTGAATATACTGATTTTTATAAAAAGCAGTTCATTGTGTTTTAATATTGTTCACTCTGCAGCTGTCTTGTCACTGGCACTTGGCAATACGCAACTGAGGCGATATTCTATTGAAAAGCGGAGGGGCTGAACCGGTGGGGCTGAAACAGTGGGGCTGAAACAGTGGGGCTGAAACGGTGGGGCTGAAACAGTGGGGCTGAAATGGTGGGGCTGAAACAGTGGGGCTGAACTGGTGGGGCTGAAACAGTGGGGCTGAACTGGTGGGGCTGAAACAATGGGGCTGAACTGGTGGGGCTGAAACAGTGGGGCTGAAACGGTGGGGCTGAAACAGTGGGGCTGAAACGGTGGGGCTGAAACAGTGGGGCTGAACTGGTAGGGCTGAAACAGTGGGGCTGAACTGGTGGGGCTGAAACAGTGGGGCTGAACTGGTGGGGCTGAAACAGTAGGGCTGAAACAGTGGGGCTGAAACAGTGGAGCTGAACTGGTGGGGCTGAAACAGTGGGGCTGAAATGCTGCCGCTTTGCATGGAAGGAACACATATGTGTCCACCTCGGTGTTTCCATCGCAGCGGGGATGCAGGCCTGTAACATACTCTGTCCAGGAGCAGGGCAGTGCGAGTGCCTTTCCCGAACCCCACTGTTACCTGTTCCTCTCTGGGTGCTTAATCACGCCGTACGCCTGCCTTGCGTCAACGTTTCTTGCAGCCCTAGATGGCGAGACCACACATGGATGTTGCGTTCAGCTCTGCCATGAAGCCAGGAGCGTGTCCGGCTTGTATGCCATCACGGACAACATTGTTTTCCTAGGTCTGGAGAGCAAGATGAGACGATGCACAATGTCCACATAGGCTAATTCAATGTCTAAATATGTTCAATTAGCTGAATACCCGGGAACGTATGCTCATTATCACCATAATACAAGTTGATCATGATAATTAGGCCATAATATGGTTCCATTAATTAATCAGAATTTATATTTATTGGGTATTTATTAGACTTTTAGACGTATTAAGTCTTCTGCTGCAGTAGCCTGTCCACTTAGAGTTATGATGCGTTGTGTGTTCAGAGATGCGGTTCTGTTCCATGGTTATTTCCATTACTGCCTGGCCCTTCTCTGACCTCTCTAATCAACAATGCATTTCTCCCCACAGAACTGCTGCTCACTGGATGTTTTTTTGTTTTTGGCACCTCTTGACCATGTCTGCATGCTTTGATGCATTTAATTTCTGCCAAGTAATTGGCTGATTAAATATTAGCACGAGTATATAAGCACAGTGGGCTCCAGAATTATCGGCACCCTTGAAGAAAATGAAGAAAAGATGGTGCATATATTAAACAACACAGAGAATAATCTCTATTATATTCAAACATATGGGGAGAATACATACTTTTATTTCAACATTTATTCTCATGTTTCAATGTTTTTTATGAAGTAACATCGTTTTTTCTGAAAACCACAGGTGTGAACATTATTGGCATCCAGAATAATTTTTGTAAATAAAATAATTGTGTCATTGAGTCACTAATAAAGCACACTACTTTACGCATGTTGGTATATCAAGTATAGGTCAATCACTATTATTATTAGTTTACAGTATTTTTGTGCATATTTTCTTTTGTATTCATTTTGTATTCAAGGGCTACTAAAATATTACATTGCTGATACCTCTTTTGTGTGTCTACAAAATAAATGGCCTCAGGTTACACTGAAGTCAGCATTTCTTTATAAGGAAGTACATGTTTTCAGGGCCTGCTACTGTGTTCTACAGAGCAGCTAAAATCATACCCTCTGTTTTCAGACAGACTTTTCAGATTTATTCACATCTTCAAAAAAAATAATGCATAATAAAGTCACAGTTTGGGGCTCAGATGTACTGTAATGTGTAAAGAACATCTCACCATGAGTGAGTGGAAATATGGAATATTTGAATATACCTTGTCTAGGTTAATACAGTACAGGACAACAAATAGAAAACAACTGCTTTCCATTATTTATTCATTTGTTCAAATATTTAATTGGATCATTTCAGATGGTGTTATTTCTAAACTTTACAGTGGTGTGCAAAAATGTGTCCACCCCCTGGTCAAAAAGCCTCTTGCAACTCATATCAAAGTGAACAGAAGTGAACCTAACCTCTAAATGGTAGTTAAATATGACACATTTCTTCAAATTACAAGCAAGATTTTATTTAAATTTTTTACAGTTTCAAATGGAAAAAGGCCCTGTGCAAAAGTTTGGAACCCTGTCAGTTAGTATTTTGTAACTCATCCTCGGGCAAATATAACATCTTGTAAACGCTTCCTGGAGCCAGCTCTTTAAATTCTTGCTGTTGGAATTTTTCCCACTTCTTCCTGGCAGAACATGCTCCTAGCTCAGAAATACTGTATTCTTCGGCCTCCTTGCATGTACGGCATGTTTGAGATCTCTCCACAGATTTTCAATAATATTCAAGTCTGGGGACTGTGGTGGCCATTCCAAAACCTTCATCCATTTTCCTGGGGGTAATTCATGGTTGATTTTGAGGTATGCTTTGGATCATTGTCTTGCTGGAATACCTGACCTCGCACAATATTTCCTGTGCCATCAGCTGCCCAAGAATAATGGATCCACCTCCACACAGTTGGCAATCAAAGGCTTCACCCTTCTTTCTCCAAGCATACTTGCTTTGGTGGTGGCAAAAAAGTTCAATTTTGGTTACGTCAGTCCAAAGCACATTGTTCCAAAAGGCATCAGGCTTCTTTCAAGGCTCCTTCAATAATGGCAAGTTGTCCAGGACGATAGGCAGCAAGGCATCCCACAACATCACACTACCATCTCCATTTTTTTTTTTTAGTGTGATGTTCTTACTGTGAAATGCTGTATTTGCTTTACACCAGGCACAATGGGACCATATTCAAAAAGTTCCACTTTTGACTGGCCATAGAACATTATCCCAAAAGGCTTAGGGACCACCCAGGTGCTTTTTTTGAATTGTGAGATTAGTATTCATGTTTCTCTTGGTTAGTAGTGGTTTCCACCCTGCTATACTTGTCTAGGTTAATACAGTACAGGGCAACAAATAGAAAACAAATTGCTAATCCCTTCCTTGCCCAGTTTCAGTCTTATCATATAGTCATGCAATCATGATACTAGCTGAGGCCTGCTGGTCTTTGGATGTTCTTCTTGGATCATTTTTCACTTCCTGGATGAGTTGTCTCTGGCCGCTTGGAGGAATTTTGGCAGGCCGGCTACTCCTGGGAAGATTCACCACTGTTCCAAGTGTTCTGCATTTGGAGATAATGGCTCTCACTGTGGTTCCATGGAGTCCCAGAGCCTTAGAAATGGTTTTGTAACTCTTTCCAGACAGCTATATGGGTCAATGACGCTGGGTAAAAATTTCGGTCAGGATTGAGCATCATTTAAATTGATTGAGTTGAGAACACAACAGCAGTGTCATGGACCAGAGACATTTTCATACATGTTCCAGATTGGATCATTCTCAGCACAGGCTTTGTGTGAGAGACTTGACCCATAATCTACTAATGTAATGCAATGTAATTCTCATAAAATAAATTGTAATAAGTGTTTTATTTTCTGAGCACAACATATTTGTTGAGATCTCACCTTGAATATGTACAGGTTATTGGGTAGTAATAAAAGCAAAAAAAAAAAGAAAGAAGAAGAAATATTTAGAAAATCTGTTATCCTGTATGATACTCTTCTGTCGGTAAATAAACTACTTTTATTTGCATTTTTAACCTTATTTGTCATTGACCCATTTGTAAACAACTTATTTAATCATCTCTTCAGGAATTACATTTGATCATGACATATCAAACACATAAATGTTTCTGAATTAAAGTAGAAAAGTGGAAAAGTGGCAAAGAAAAGTGGGCGAAAATTCCTCCACAACAATGTAAAAGACTGATATCAAATTATAGGACGTTTTTTTTGTTTGATTGCAGTTATTGCTGCTAAAGCTGGTGCAACCAGTTATTAAGATTAAGGGGGCAATTATGTTTTTTCATAAAATAAGTTAGTGACTCCCCTCCGAGGAATCGCCACCTTAACGTGGTGGAGGGGTTTGTGTGTCCCGGTGATCCTGGGAGCTAGGTTGTCGGGGGCACTGTTAGCCCCCAGTAGGGTCTCCCAAGGCAAATTGGTCCCGGGAGAGGGGCCGGACTAAGAGCGATTCAAAGACTCCCATGATACGGCCACACAAAGACCCAGTTACCTCGCCCGGAAAAGGGAAACCGGGGCCCCCTGCTGGAGCCAGACCCGGGAGGGGAGCTCGTCAGCGAGCGTCTGGTGGCCGGGCCTTATCCCATGGGGCCCGGCCGGGCACAGCCCGAACTGGTCACGTGGGGTCGCCGCCCTGTGGGCTCACCACCTGCAGGGGTCGGCATCGGAGTCGGGTGCTTTGTCCAACGGGCAGTAGGCAAAGGCGGGGATCCGGGCGTGCTGATCCTCGGCGTCGCAGACTGGTTCTGGGGACGTGGAACGTCACCTCTCTGGTGGGGAAGGAACCGGAGCTAGTGCGGGAGGCGGAGCGGTACCAACTAGATATAGTTGGGCTCACCTCCACGCACAGTACTGGTTCCGGAACCAAACTCCTGGAGAGGGGCTGGACTCTGTTCTTTTCTGGAGTTGCTCAAGGTAAGAGGCGCCGGGCGGGTGTGGGGATACTCACAAGCCACCGGCTGAGCGCCACTGTGTTGGAGTTCCACCCGGGGAACGAGAGGGTCGCCTCTCTGCGACTACGTGTCGCTGGGGGGAAGGCTCTGACTGTCATTTGTGCTTATGCACCAAATAGCAGTTCAGAGTATCCGGCCTTCTTGGAGTCACTGGGCGGCATCCTGGAAAGGGTGCCACCCGGAGACTCCATAGTTCTGCTGGGCGACTTCAACGCTCACGTGAGCAATGACGGAGAAACCTGGAGGGGGGTGATTGGGAGGAACGGCCTGCCTGATCTGAACCCAAGCGGTGTTTTGTTATTGGACTTCTGTGCTGGTCATGGATTGTCGATAACAAACACCATGTTCGAGCATAGGGTAGCTCATAAGTGTACTTGGTACCAGAGCACCTTAGGCCAAAGATCGATGATCGACTTTGTGGTCGTATCATCAGACCTGCGGCCGTATGTCTTGGACACTCGGGTGAAGAGAGGAGCAGAGCTGTCAACTGATCACCACCTGGTGGTGAGTTGGATCAAGTGGCCGGGGAGGCTGCCGGACAGACCCGGTAAACCCAAACATGTAGTGAGGGTGAACTAGGAACGTCTGGCGGAGGCCCCTGTTCGCGAGGTCTTCAACTCCCACCTCCGGAAGAACTTCTCACGCATCCCGGGGGAAGCTGGGGACATGGAGTTCGAGTGGGCCATGTTCAAAGCCTCCATTGCAGAGGCGGCAAGCAGGAGCTGTGGCCAGAAGGTCATCGGTGCCTGTCGGGGCGGCAACCCAAGAACCCGCTGGTGGACACCAGCGGTGAGGGAGGCCGTCAAGCTGAAGAAGGAGGCCTTTCGGGCTTGGCTGGCCCGGGGGTCCCCTGAAGCAGCAGACAGGTACCGGGTGGCCAGAAGGGCTGCGGCTTCGGCAGTCGCTGAAGCAAAAACCCGGGTATGGGAGGAGTTCGGGGAGGCTATGGAGAAGGACTTTCGGTTGGCCTCGAGGAAGTTCTGGAAAACCATCCGACGACTCAGAAAGGGAAAGCAGGGCTTGTCTCAGGCTGTTTTCAGCAGGGGAGGAGAACTGCTGACCCGGACTGGGGATATTGTCGGGCGGTGGAAAGAGCACTTCGAGGAGCTCCTGAACCCGAACAACACGTCCTCTGTGGAAGAGGCAGAGCCTGAAGACTCGGGGGAATCTGCACCTATATCCCTGGCGGAAGTTGCTGAGGTAGTCAAAAGCTCCTCAGTGGCAAGTCGCCGGGTGTAGATGAGATTCACCCTGAGATGCTGAAGGCTCTGGACATTGTTGGGCTGTCTTGGCTGACACGCCTCTTCAGTGTCGCATGGAGGTCGGGGACAGTACCTGTAGAGTGGCAGACCGGGGTGGTGGTCCCCATTTTCAAGAAGGGGGACCGGAGGGTGTGCTCCAATTACCGGGGTATCACACTCCTCAGCCTCCCTGGGAAAGCTTACTCTAGGGTACTGGAAAGCAGGCTCCGACCGACGGTCGAACCTGAGATTCAGGAGGAGCAATGTGGCTTCCGTCCTGGCCGTGGAACGGTGGACCAGCTCTTTACCTTGGCAGGGTTGCTGGCGGGGTCATGGGAGTTTGCCCATCCAGTCCACATGTGCTTTGTGGACTTGGAGAAGGCTTTCGACCGTGTCCCCCGGGGAACCCTGTGGGGTGTACTGCGGGAGTATGGGGTACCGGGGCCGTTGTTACGAGCCATCAGGTCCCTGTATAACCAAAGTGAGAGCTGTGTCCGCATTCTCGGCACAAAGTCAAGCACGTTTCCGGTGGGTGTTGGACTCCGCCAAGGTTGCCCCTTGTCACCGGTCCTGTTTGTGGTATTCATGGACAGGATCTCAAGGCGCAGCCGAGGTGAGGAGAGTGTCCGGTTTGGTGACCTCAGAATCGCATCTCTGCTTTTTGCGGATGATGTGGTTCTGCTGGCTTCATCGGACCGTGACCTTCAGCACGGGTAGCTTTGGGTAGTGACCGAAAGAACGAGATCGCGTATACAAGCGGCCGAAATGAGCTTCCTCCGTAGGGTGGCCGGGCTCAGCCTTAGAGATAGGGTGAGGAGCTCGGACATCCGGAGGGAGCTCGGAGTAGAGCCGCTGCTCCTTCGCGTCGAAAGGAGCCAATTGAGGTGGTTCGGGCATCTGATCAGGATGCCTCCCGGGCGCCTCCCTTTGGAGGTTTTCCGGGCTCGTCCAACTGGGCGGAGACCCCGAGACCCAGAGCCCGCTGGAGAGATTATATATCTCTCCTGGCCAGGGAACGCCTCGGGATCCCCCAGGAGGAGCTAGAATGCGTTGCTGGGGAGAGGGACGCCTGGAATACCCGGCTTTGCCTACTGCCCCCGCGACCCGACTCCGGATAAGCGGGTGATGATGGATGGATGGATGGAAATTAGTGACTTAAAACATAGAGTTTTGTGTTTACTCAGGTTCCCTTTGTCTCATAGTACATTTCGTCTAAAGATCTGAAACCATTGTGAAAGTGTGAGAAATATGCAATCATGGAGGATTCCGGAAATAACGTTAAATAACGGAAATATCGTTTAAAACAAATGGTAATTATGTCTTGACATATACATTGATATTGCATTTATTGCATATTACTTATTATGCCAAGAGAGACAGACAAGTGTAAGAAAAAGACCGAAACACCATACCCGAGTGATCACAGTTTACAATGAGAATGGCCACAACCAATTAATACAGGAATTACAATTATATAATAGAAAGAAAACAGTGAACAATAAATACAATCCCCACTTGTGGGATTTAGGTATATCAAAGACAAACTCAGCAGCATACTGTCCATGAAAACAGTTAATTACTGAAACTTGAGCAGGTGAAATGCGGACCTGTCTGCCCAGAAAATTGCACAAATTACCAGAGGCATCTGGATCGTCTGGAAAATGCTAAATCAACAGCACGCCAGCTAGCAACATGGCAACATGCCCGCAGATCTTCGCTTCAGTAGCCAAATTAAAGGTACAATAGGTAATTTCAGACTTCTAACAGTCAAGAGAGGAATTGCAGCAACAAACACCTTCAAACCACAATAGTGTTTATGTCTCCCCCTTCTCTGTAAATGGGCTGACATTGAAACGCCATTGGCTGTGGCAATTAGAACCAATTTTCAACCAATGAGCTTGAATTATTGTACAGTTATACATTGTTTTGGTACAGAGTGTCGGGCCGTCAACAGTATATTTTGAAACACGAATTTAAGGACAATAAACACAGGCAGAGGGTGAGTCAACATGTCAGTGAGCCTTTTCAATGATAGAAAGGGATTTCCAATGGTCTTATAACAATCTTTTAACACAAAAATCTTACCTATTGTATCTTTAAAGTAATGACTAAATCAGCCTTCTATCATCTTGAGAATAGAGCATAATCAGAGGTTTCATGTCTGAACATGACTTAGAGAAACTGGTAATCATGACTACATGTGAATCCATGAGTGCCTGTGTATAGAATGCTTTCTCGGATGCTTTCTCGGAGCATGCACACAGAGCAAGAGTAAGAACAAAAAATGAAATTCTGAATTCGTGAATGAGGAGATGAGAGCTGAGTAACTCTTTTTAACTCGAATTCTGCTGTTCAAAGGGAAAATGGGGACTCAACTGAGTGAGTATTCCCTGAGCACCAACAGTTACCTCAAATACTTGCACACTGTAGGTCTGGAATAATTTAGGCAGTGTGTGTGTGTACACCAGCAATATGTGTGTATGTGTGCTTGCGTGAATGTGTGTGTGCGTGGCAATATATATGTGTGCACATGGGTATGCAGGTGGGAAGTAGGGAATAAATCACAAAGATAGTCAACACAGCAGAAAGGTATGTGATGAATGGAGCACACTCATATTGAGTATTGGTCACCTTACATGGACGCAAAGGGTAGTTTTTTCCCTCACTCGGCTGTTATTTCTTTCAGCAAAGAATGTTTTTTTCACATATTTTAGATCACTATTACATGTTTTCTAGAGAACATGATTCAGTTTGTGAAATCCAACTTATATTTTTATTTACGCTTTTGCTGTTCTAGACTGTTGTGCATGTCTGCTACCAAAAATCATTCACTGTCAAAATCACTTAGATCACATTTTTTCCCCCATTCTGATGGTTGATGTGAACATTAACTGAAGCTCCTGACCCATATCTGCATGACTTTATGCATTGTACTGCTGCCACATGATTGGTTGATTAGATAATCACATGAATAAGTAGGTGTAATAAAGTGCTCTGTGAATGTATATTAGTTTTTATCATCCAAATATTTCCCAGTTTTGGATAACTAGTTAATTCACAGGCTACTCTATTCCCATAGAAAGCCCATAAAGGCATTGCAATTCAAATAAAATTAATCAAACCCTGCAAATCAAAAAGATAAATCAATTTAACAGGAGGGAAATTCTGCACATAACACATTTCACGCACCCCGATGGCTGTCAGACATCAAACAGATTTATAAGTGGACACCAGCAAAGCAAAATAGGTAGTAAATGACAGCACTACAGCAGTAGATACAATTATGAGTTGAGTTTAGTTTGAATAATGTATTCTTGAATGGACAAACTCTTCAACAAAAAAAAGTATTTGCATAATTGCGAGAGAGTTGATTGACAGGCTGTGGGGAGATTGAGAGCTGTAGTTAAGAGTTTTCTTACAAATTGAAGCTCTAAAATATTTTTTTAGCACTTTCTAAATTCTATTATACAAGAAACCAGTGCACACACACTTTTCTTTTGAAGCAGTTCTTGAATAGCCAATATTATCTGCTGTATTCATGGTCCACACAGAGATCTAATGTGTTCAAAATCAAATTGAGCACCCAAAGTATTTATTTAAGGGAGATAATTATTGCATGTTTTTAGTAACCAGAACGCTGCACTCAAACTATTATCTCAAAGACCTCCCTTCTGGTTCTGTCAGCTTCAGCGACCCCTTAATGTTCCAGGACTGCCCAAGTGCGTTGCCATATTTTTAAAAGCATAGCCCTTCATTTGATTCGTTAGAAAAGGCAGGCTGATGTGCCGTCGCCATTATGCTATGAAGGCATTTTGTTTCTCAGCACAGATAAAAAGCATCCTGTTTTCAGAACAGCATCATTTAAGCATGCTCTCAGCAGGCTATCCACAATGCAATGACTCCCAGGAGGGAGACTTGTGAATCATATCTACAGCAAACATCATAGCTGCCATCTCATTCCAGGCCCTTCACACTGTAATTCCTGAGATGCTGATACTTTGCAAGGGTAGCAGGCGAGGCCAGCGCTGAATCACCATCCATCCGCCAGGCCAGCATCAAAGAGCTGATGCTGTCCAGAGAGCTTCATGTCGAAACTCTGACCCCTCTACATCTGAGCCAAACCAATTACCGAAAACAAATGAGCTTTCTCACTCAACGCCTCGGGAGATGGTAAGGTAGCTAGCTGCCGTGCGAAAAATCCAGTTGGCTAATCTAGGCGGGCAAGGTGAGACGCCTTCCTCTTAAAACCAGGTTTCACCGTCAAATATATTTTTAGTCACCTGAAATAATGTGTAATCCCATGACGTGGGAGAAAGAGGGGGCAGGGCAACTGTTCACGCGGCGAACGCGTCTGCCGCCCCACATGAACCACAACACAAACGCAGAAAAGCTGCTGGGAGCGACTTTTAACTTAATTACTGGGCTTGACGCAGGGGTACGGCAGAGACTCCCCGTCTCTCGCCCCCCGTCCCCCCCCGTCCCCGTCCCCCCCGTCCTGGATACAGCCATTCCTCCGGGTCACCAAATGAACGTTCTACTCGGCAATTTGCTGTCAGACTGTGCATATAATGGCTACTCACCTGCCTGCCCCCCACTGCCTCTGCACCTGTCACAGAAATCTGCCACACTGTGCCGAATACCAATCTAACATGCACAGGGGGGCCTGTCTGAGCTAAACACCCTTTCACTCGCCACTGCCTGTGTTTTTCCACTGCTGTATCTGACAGTGAAATGCCACATAATTAAAGAATATTCAATTAGGCACATTCACTGTAAATTGGAAAAAAAGCACACAAATGACAAATGCAGAGGAATATGGAGAGTAATATGACTCAAAGTATAATGGGAAAGTATGTTCCATGGCTGAAGGGCGATTTATATTTTGAGTATTATAATGCAAGGGTAAATTGCATTCCGGTTATAGGAATACAGGCACAATGGCATGCCTTTTGTAGCATTTAAACTTCCACCCATGTTAACTTTCCTTTCTGACTCCCCCCATATGAGATCAACTAATTGTTTTTTATAAAATTAGAATTATCTCAATTAGAAACTCTATTGTAAAATGAGTCACTTATAGGACAGGTGCTGTTTGAGTGTCTATGGGGAACACTGGAGGATAACAATTGAAATACAAGTCTAAATCGTTGCAGGTCACATGGAGACAAACTGATGTCCCTACTTAAAAGTACTTCTAAAAACAGTTACAAAAGCTGAATGAAGCAGAAGTTTGTCCCTCGTTTATAGAAGTTCTTCAAATGGTTACATCACTCCTGTCATTAAGGCTGAAAAAAGCTATTCCCGCATATTACCGGTTCCATCACTGCTTTTCTGTTGAATGTGCAAAGACTCTCTCGATCCTTTCTTTGCCCCCTTTGTGATTACACTGGCACTCTGTCAACGCGATTACACCACTGCCAGTGAAGAGTTCAGCCAAGCAATTTTTTTTGAAAGGTCTTCCCCCGTAAGTGGGATGTTACCTCCTAAACAAACTCCCCGTTTTTTGAGCCAACATATGCACCTCACTCTCCGAGGGAACTATTCGTCAAATAGAAGTCTTGCCAAAGCTTAATTTTCTCCAATTCTTTTAATGTCAGTTTTACACAAAAATGCAGCATCCTGTATTGAAAAAAAAGAATGTTGATATTAGGTGTCTTGCTTAGGGACCATTCGACACACCCAGGGTGGGATCGAACCGACAACCGACTGCCAGATGAATGCTCTTACCTCCTGAGCCAATGTTATATTTACTTACTTATTTATTTATTTAATACCATCTAATTATATGTATTTGACTCTAACATTGATCATCTTTGCAAAACATAACTATTCCTGTTGCCACTGGCATATGCAAAATTAAGTTTGTGAACAAGACATTTATCATTGGGAGTCACGTCATTTGATGTCCAATCAAGTGGATAACCACAAACAGCAATTTCCTAGTTGTTTGCAGAATGATTTACTATCAATGTGTTTATATAATCAATTTAATTGTATCCTTTCCGAAAATGTGTGGGAAGATCCGAAGAGCTGTCACCATTCGAGTCATGCGCTTGGTTAAGCCAAGCTCCTGTGACAGACTGAGGGGTTAATCCAGGTAAATGGCAGCAGTGACAGAGATCACACAGGTTCCTAATCTCCCTCTCAAAGTGGCTTATTCCATGACCTGACAACTTACTCCCCATTCAGACTGAGCAATCCACATATAAATGCTCTGATATACTGTATTACTAAGACTTTTCATTGATTTGAAAATTATAGCAAATTATTGCAAAGGATTGACACAAAACTGGTTTCAAAATAGTTCTGGGCAAGTTTGAAAATAGAAAAAAGAAAAACCAGGACTGCAGTCTCTGAATTTCAGCTTTAGATATTGATTACCTTTCCATTGTCTCTTCCTTTTTTTTTTTTTAAAAGGTCAGGAAATTGCCAGAATTTCTCTCTGTGTACATCAATTGTAAATTGTATGGCTTAATGACTCAAATGCAGTATTTTAGTCCTAAAATGGTAACCCAAGCTATGTATGCAGTATCTGAGAAAACAAGCAATAAAGGGTGACATAGGATTTTGCTGTGAATAGGATGGATTATTGCAACAGCGGTCTCTTGAACGCTCATGCCAATAAGGTCATCGCCTTGGCTGACTGTTAAGAGTGTAGTGAACACTCATGCCAATAAGGTCATCACCTTGGCTGACTGTTAAGAGTCTTATCGCCGTACCTTCAGAGTCACGGGCAGTCAGACCCCCCCCCTGCGTACACACGCAGGAGTGAACTTATCAGAGCCGCATGTCATCGCAATACTCACTTGCGGCAACGATAGTGACTCAAACATAAGCCGCACTTCTGTCAACCAAGATGGAGCCCGACACAAAATAAACTGAGACTCAGATGAGATAAAAAAAATAGCAAAATCCGTCGATGTGTCATCAGGGGTGTGCAGGTGCCTGATAAAGGGTATGGTGCAGCCTCCCAAAAGCAGGAATTACAGTTCATGAATAAAACGGAGAGCGATGTAAGCTCAGTAAAATGTGAGGATGATGTTCTAGTGTATGTCTGCTTCGGACAGCGTCACAGGGGAAGCAGACTTTCACACATGCCCCTCGCCTTTTCTACCATTTTGTGCAAGGACTGCAGATTGTGATTTCAGGATGTGAGCCCTCTAGTGGTGTTACTTTCATTCCCAAAGATGTGAGCACATGCAATTCCTTCTGATCTGATTTCATCGTTCCAGTCTGGTGAAAATGTATGAAATGAAAAAAAAAAAAAAAAAAAATTAAAAAAAAATTCCAAACTTGCCCTGGATAATTTCGCATTCTCATTTTTTGTTAAACAATTGTTAAACAAGATGTTAAATGACTTTCTTGTGTAATGCGTTATTTATGACACACATTTTTGTAATGTGCCAAACAAAGATCTAAATATAGTTTGTTGCTAAAAAGCCTAATTTTGTTTATGTAGGCTACATACACTACAGTGGGTGCCCTTGGTAAAAAAGCCTTTTACAATTAATAAGAATGTGAAATGGTGCAAAGTTAAACATTAAACACATTTCTTCACATTTTAAAGCAAGATGACTTATTTTGCATTTTATACAGTTTCAAAATAATACAAAAAGGAAAAGGCCCTGTGCAAAAGTATGGGAACCCTGTCAGTCAGTACTTTGTAACTCCTCTGGCAAATATAACTGCTTGTAAACGCTTGCTGTAGCCTGCTAAGAGTCTTTCAATTCTCGCTGTTGGAATTTTTCCCCATTCTTCCTGGCAGAACACCTCTAGTTCAGAAATAATCTTTGGCCTCCTTGCATGCAAGTCATGTTTGAGATCTCTCCACAGATTGTCAATAATATTGAAGTCTGAGGACTGTAGTGGCCATTCCAAAACCTTCATCCATCCTTCCTGGAGGTGCTTCATGGTTGACTTTGAGGTATGCTTTGGATCATTGCCTTGCTGGAATACCCAACCTCTCTTCAACTTCAATGTCTGGACTGATCTTTGAACACTGAATTTCTTGTTTTCTTTTGCATACTTCAGATGCTTAATTTTATGTTGAGGTCATGTAGGTCTTTGTTGTATGTACACCTAGACCTGTGTCTGTTCCTCTTTTTCTGCAGATCTTTTACAGTGATGTGTGGGTTCTTCCAAACATTTCTCACCAGGTCTCAGGCCATTCTGAAATCTTTCTTGGTCTTCCAGACCTTGCCATGACTTCAACTATTTCAGAGAGTTTTTTGTAGCCTTCTTCTTTGTGGTGTAAATTAACCATCTTCATTCTGTCATCCTTGCACAACTGTTTAAAGGAACCCATAGTTGTTAACGCCAGACAGAATAGCCACTACCAGAGTGTTCCCCAAGCACCGGCTGCCGGCTAAATGACCGACTACTCACGTGTAGCTGGCCGGCTACTGTATAAAACATCATTATATCTTTAAATATATATATTCAATGGTATCTATAATTAGAAATGAGTAGCCTATTAATACTGTCCGTTGTATTTTCTGTATTTTCACATATTAGCTAGCTAGTTAAAACATTAAGTTTAATCAGCATTTACCGTTCAGCAAACTACCCTCAAAAGAAAAATAGTTGTAACATTGGAAGAATAAAGCAAACCATATTATATATGGTCTACACAATCCCAAAGGTTAGCTAGTACTATCCCATATCGTGATCCATTTCATAGCCGACTAGCCTAATGGCTAGCTAACTTTACAATTGGCTACTCTGACACATTCTTGAACAGTTTGATGACTGATCTTAATTAACATTGATATGAATACGAATGCAGCCGACCGGGCACCATTTGCATCAAAACGTCAACTCCACAATTTCCCTCACAGGCTTACAGCGGACAGCGACATGCCTCCTAAAAGGAAGGCAGATCCCGGACCCAGACAGCAGACAATAACGGGCTTCGTAAAAAAAAAACAGTTATAGGTCAGTTGCCTGTAAACTGTAAGATATATAGATATCCTAGATCAATTAATTAATTATTGAGATCCAATTTTGTGCACTCGGAAATCTGTCATCATCATCAGTCATAAGGTTAGTGCCATAGCCTATAGGTCGAGCATAGAAAGGTGAAGTTAGGAAATTGTAACATTAGTTACATTAATATCAAATTTATGAAATTGAAATTTGGTTCAAGAATTCATTAGCTGGCTTGACAAAAGTGAAAGCAAAGGTGATTGATGTTCTAAAGCCACTTCCATTTTTAGGCAATGGAAGCGAACAGGATTTGTCTCCGTCGGATTCAGCGTTGAACAAGGGAACATTACTGCATCCATATTGATTGCATTTTTGGTAATTTAGCGAACCCCATGTGTCATTAGGTGTTGCAGCATAAAATGTCTTAAATACAATTTATGTAGCTTATAGAATATGTTTTACATTATGTAATGTGAAGTGTGCATATTATTTTGTCTACTTAACAGAAATATTAATAAATCAATTAATGAATCACTAACTATGGCAACCATGCTCTAAATTTGATCGGTGCTTAATTGTGATTTTACCAATAGGTTATTTTATTATTAAGAAAGACCTAACTGAGTGAATCCAATTGTGTCCTAAATTAATGTGAAGAATATGAATGATGAAATATCATATTTGAATGGTTTTTGGTTTTGTAGAGGGGGATCAGTAAGCCTCCACAACAGAGCCAGTCAGGCCCCAGTCAGCCTCACAGACAGGCCCACAGAGACCCATTGCCACAAAGCCATTGATTAGGGATTAATTTAACATATTAAAATGTACCAGAAGCCTCCAAATTGTGTCAGGAAAAAAGGCCAGGGGACATTATCTGAACCCCCCTGGCCTACTACTTACATTTTTGGGGAACACTCTGCACTGCAGTTGGATACTTTAGAAGGCATGGAGTAACTTCAGAATAAAAAGTTCAGCCCCGGAGTCATATTGAACTTACTCATTGAAGCCCTAATGAGTAAATCACCTGGGTCTTAGTAATCATCATTTTAAAAAGTAACAAAGAATAGTTCAAAAGGGTTCCCAAACTTTTTGCACATAACCCTTTTCCTTTTTTATCATTTATGAAAAGTAAAAATGAATTTAAATCTTGCTTTGAAATTTGCACAAAGGTCTGATGTTTAACGCTGTACCATTTAGAGTTCAGGTTTGCTTTTGATCATCATATCCATCACATCCATTGTAACATACATTTAAACCAGAGGTGCCCAGATTTTTGCACCCCACTTTCAACAAACATAAGGCATTGTTGCTTGTATAGGCACCATATTGCCCATTGATTATTTTTACTGCTTTACCAATATGATCTTACTGGCTGCTCTGGAGGATAGGTTTCAGTATCAGATGCACAGGTGACATGGGTATACCCCTTTAACACAGTGGGTTAAGCTACATATACCACTTTCAAACAATGGGTTAAGCCACGTATACCCCTTTCAAACAATGGGTGAAGCCACGTATACCCCTTCACACAATGGGTTAAGCCACGTATACCCCTTTTAAACAATGGGTTAAGCCACATATACCCCTTCACACAATGGGTTAAGCCACGTATACCCCTTCACACAATGGGTTAAGCCACGTATACCCCTTCACACAATGGGTTAAGCCATGTATACCCCTTCATACAATGGGTTAAGCCACGTATACCCCTTCACACAATGGGTTAAGCCACGTATACCCCTTCACACAATGGGTTAAGCCACTTACACCCCTTCACACAGAAGCAAGGACCTGGGAATGTGTTTGCAGTTGGTGTGAAAGGGTCAACCTGGGATATCCATCCTGGGGCCGTGACCCTACTACTCTTAAAGTTTTATTCTAAATCATGTTCAATTTTAAATCAGTCATTCATTATTTCCAGAAAATAGTTTTGCAACATATGGTTTCACTACTTTTCCTTTCTAGTATTAGGCAGCTTGTATTTTTAATATAGGCTTCAAGAACAGTCCATGAACCCCTCCAAAACTGCCATCTAAAAAATAAAATTTCACAAATAATGATGTTCATGATCCATTTCGCGTTTTATTGCTGGATACAATGGTTAAGGTCAGAATTGGGGTTGGGAAATGTAAGGACAACTGGAGCTGTGTACCAAGGTGCACCCCAAGGAATTTTTAAAAATACATTTCATATCCCTCCAGCCAATCTCAAGGTCAAGGTCTTTTGTCATTACAATAAAGAACACAATGCAACTTTTTACAAGCATATTTTTTTTGGTTTATGCTGAATGTGAGAGTAAATATCAATGTGCTGGTAGCATTACAATTATTGAGCGACTGCTATTTCATAGACATTGGACTGTTTCATTCAACTGAGCACATTCAAAACTCACCAGCTTTTAGTTGTGATTGGTGTTTAAAATATATTTTTTCCCCTCAGTGTGCTGCTAATATTCATTCTTGGATAAAGAAGCCTACATGTTGTCAAAACATTATGAAATTAATGCTGAGAAAGATGGTAGATTTAGGCAAGCACATATTATATACTGTCTCTTTGCTTGACTATGTACAATACCTTTCTTTAGAAACTGTTATTTTAACACCCACATACAAATATTTCTCATGTGGCATCGTTGGTTATGTTTCTCTCCCTGAAAGTAACTGCATTGTGGCTGTCGCAGGTTATCGTCTGGTTGCTATCAATGTCTCACTCAGGCAAGAAACAGTGTTTTTTACAAATTTTCGCAAAGAAAAACTAGATCAGGCATTAGCTTAAGGTCAATTTCATTCCTCTTTAGTAAACAACACCGATGACAACAGACTCTTCTCTCTCAGCCTTAAATTCTGCACTTCTCGATTGAAAAATCTCCAATAAACCAAACTGCTTTTATTATTTTATGTATTTAGGCTATTTATTTTTATTTCCAAAAATATATAGCCTACAGATCGATTCACGCGATTATAAGCTGGAGAAGCCCAGGGTCTGGTGGGAATGGCAAGGACCCGGGACATTCCTGGGAGCAGTGTGCGGTGTGAATGGGTGTGAATGGGTCAAACACGGATCGATCGTGGGTTCAATATCCAGTGTACAGTATATCCTGGGTTTTCTGTGAAAAAGTGGTATTAGATATCGAGGGAAATAAAACATGGATGAAAATCATGTGATAAATATAGTGATAAAAAACAAGAGTACTCATAAAACCCCATTTGCAGACCTTGAGAAATAATAAATAAAAATGTACAGGTAGAACCAGTTGTTAATCCAATGTGATACATCTCAGTTTGTTCTTAAAAGAAAAAGAAAAAAAATCCAGTGAGTAGCAGTTCTGCGGGAAAAAACACGCTGCTACTGAGATAGGCCAGAGGAGAATGGCCAGACTGGTCAAAGCTGAAACGAAGGTGACACACATTACAACAGTGGTATGCAGAAGAGCATCTCTGAACACACAACACAAACCTCTAAGTGGATAAGCTACAGCAGCAGAAGACCAATAAGTAAAAGAAAATAGGTGTAATAAATACTTCATAAAGTGCTCACTGCGTGTACATCCTGTAGAAATAACGGTAATGTTTTTAAAAAGTATTTTTGTATAGTTTAGATAATTGACGAATAATATTTTAATAATCCAAACAGATTTAGTATAGTATAATATATAGAAATGAATGTGTACTATATTTGTGTATTAAATATAATATAATACAATAACAACAATCATACAGAAGTGACACCAATCAAATTTCTAAACATACAGCAATGTTAGGTTGGAGGATAAATCATCGTCTTTGGAAAGGTAGTAGTTGTATATGTGTTGTATATGTTAAAACATAATTACACAGCCTATCATCGCTGGCTATGAGATGATTAACTATTATTACTACAAGTACTACATTTTTCCCTTTTTCTCCCAATTTGGTAGCCAATTATACCCTATCTAATCCAATTAGTGCTAGCTGGGGATACACCGCCCACATCCCGTCCCTCGGTGGCCCGGGAGGATCCCGTGACCCTGAGAGCGACAGGCCTTCTCCAGGGCGTCTCGTCTCAATTAGAGATTTCAAACTGCAACCGCAAGTCCGCAGCATATCAGCCTGTTGCGCCACCACGGCTCACAATATGCTATTTTTCATACAACTATTTGTTGATGGTGGTATTTAAGTCCATAAATCAGGCCTGTACATTAAAACACATAAGACATCCCATAACCTATACTATGCTCATGTCACTGCATGGCTCTTTCAAACCACTGATAAATTACGTATATTTCAAAAGACTGTATAACAGCAGTCATAATGTCCAGACAGTTTTCATAAACTAGTAGCTAAATACGAGTCATAAAGGATAATGGCATAGATAAATGTCACAGGAATTAAAACCAATTTAGGGAAATATTACACAAAATTAATTTGCTCTGCCAGACTACTTTTATGAGACCAAAACGTAATGTCATTTTCATGAGTAAGATCAAGTGATTAGGGAGCTTTCTGTAGTTTAAACATCATCGCAAAGACTGTTTTCCCCCCCATTTCAATGATCTCCATTTTGAGGTGCTCACACTACAAGCCATTCTTACAACAAATTCTATCATCTTATCAATCTATCCAAAAGTGTGTTATTTGTACAACATGGGGTCCATTCCAAAAACTTATAAAACTCATCATTGCATTTGTTGTCAGTGAATAGTTATGAAATACTTTTCAACAAGGAAAGTCAAACATGGCCACAAGTTAATCAGATGGCGTTTGTGTGTGAGAAGCGACCCACTGGCGCCCCATATGCAAGGACCTCTTCACGAGCCGCAGCTCACTGAACACACTGACACCTCACAAAAGCCCAGACTCAGCGCATGGGTATCGTCACAACAGGCAGACAAAAGGCGACAAAAGACCTGCCCACAGGTTGGATAACACAAAGGCAGCGAGGCACATGGAGAAGGCACCTTCTTTCCAGGAATCCTTCTCCCTCTCTTCCCGCAATCATTTTTATACGGCTCTCTCTCGCAGGAAAAGCAGGAATTATTCTCCCCCTCTTCCCTGGATCGTTATTATAGTGCTCTCTCTCGCAGGAAAAGCAGGCTGTCCCCAGCGGGAGCAGCGTTTGCCCCAGCGAATGAAAGAGAGACATTCAATGAAAGGTTAAATTAATCATGTCAACAAAGAGAAACTCCCACCATCCCCTCCCCCGCAAACACCCGGTTCTGCCTTTCCCCCCTCTTTCTTGTCGTAGGTTTTTCCGGTTCTGTGCCTCCCGCTGTTGTGTTATTCCACGCACACGCTCTCCCTGCCGATGCAAAACACGGGCAGGCAGGCGCCCCTGGCTGCCAAGAGCAGCAAACTCGCGCTCGGTCAAGCGCTCAGCTCCGTGGGACCGAAGACGCTCAGACCCTCCCTGACAGAAAGGCTTATACGTTTCAATCGTTTTAAACTACGAAACCCTTACCACCGGAGAACACCTGCTCCTGTCAATGAAGCATGCCACTCACAATTACAGCAAGGGGGGAGAGGGGGTGGTGGGGGGGGGGGGGATGGGGATGGGGATGGGGTATGTGTGGGTGGTACAGGGGGACAGGCTGGTTGAGGGGATAAAAAGTTAAAGATGAACAAAGGCTCTTTTTACTGCTCTCTCCACCCTCTCTACGTTCCGGTAATAAGGGTGTGGAGAATCTGTCTTTTGCCGAGCTGACCCTGCCGTAGCCAGAGACAAGTCCTTGTAACATTCAACACAGCAGTTTAATACAACCCCCGAATCCCATTCAGAACAAGACACGAAGGTGAAATAATGCTCCCCGGCGTTTTTTTTTTACTCACCTTTTATGAAGGCTCAGAGCTGGGCAGAGAAACAGCAGGCAAACCGCACAGATTAATTTCATAGCTTTGTCTCGCTCTCCCTCGCCCGTTCTCCCTTGCTCCCCTCTCTTGCTTGCTTTCTCTCGCTATCTCTCTCTCTCTCTCTCTCTCTCTCACTCTTGGTTTTTCTCTCTCCCTTGCTTGCTCATCCACTAGCGCAGACACGCAGACAGAGCTGGCAGACGTAACACAGTTGCTTTTTTAAAACGGAGGCTCTCTGCTTTTAAATGAAATGCAGGGAGACAGACAGACTGACTAATGAGGAATAATGAATTTTTTTTTTAAACAGGGGATGCTCTGAGAATGATTTGAGATTGAGATGTGATGTCACAACCAGTTCAGCCACTGCTGAAAGGGACTGACTGTCCGCAATTTTTTCAAGCACTGGTCTCTCTCTGTGATATCCATCAAATTATCTTACAATTATTGCCTAGAATGACTGACAAAGGGGTTGGCTATCGGAGCAGTTTCAATCTTGAATCATTTAATTCAGTGATGGACAGCAAAATGAAAAGCTTGATTGCATTACTGGGCAGGGAGATGTTTCTCCTGCTCCTCACTATGTGAATGATAGTTTTTACATACACTTGATTATAGGATATGTATCTGGAGGCAATTCATGCATTTTGCAGGGTTTGTTTGTTTAGCTTTTTTATCAGAGATGGTATATATATCTATATATATATAGATATATATACACTCCCCGAGCACTTTATTAGGAACATCTTTACTTTATTACACCTACTTATTCATGCGATTATCTAATCAGCCAATGGCAGGAGTGGAATGCATACAATCATGTAGATATGGGTCAGGAGCTTCAGTTAATGTTCACATCAACCATCAGAATGGGGAAAAAATGACCATGGAATGATTGTTGGTGGCAGACAGGGTGGTTTGAATATCTCAGAAACTGCTGATCTCTTGGGATTTCCATGCACACTAGTCTCTAGAGTTATAAAGAATGGTGCAAAATAAATAAATCCAGTGAGCAGCAGTTCTGCAGACAGAAACATGATGTTAACATTGCAGAACTTTAACCAAACACAATCACAAATTCTTATCAGAGGAGTTCATATTATTCTGTCCAACATCTGCAGAGATAGTTCATAGACTACTTTAAACAATGCATGGTTAAGGAAGCATGCGTCAGTGTGAAGAGACCGTGCTTTAGTTGATGAGATGCATATGAAAGAAAAGGGCAAATTAACTCTCCTCCATTCTCTCCTCACACTTGTGAGTCAGTCAGTGATTTATGCTCAATGACTTCCATTATCACATTAAAATAATTAGGGGTCCACTGTCCCAGGGCAGCACCCCTATCTAATTTCCCCTTACATGCTCCTGTCTTCCTCGTTCTGATCAGAAAGGCCTACATGAACAAACACAGTGACCACCCCTAAAGAGCACTGTTGACCACAGCGTGCTGAAGTCATGGTACAAAGCCTTATGAAAGTCAGGAAGAGATGTGCTTACCAGGCCTGCCGGTCTAATCCCTCTTAATCATCCCCAATCAGCAGGGAGCAATCCTTTATTGCAGAGAAGAGCATGGCAGCTAATGATAATTGACCTGTTTCCCTTCTTAAAACATTACACTGTTCTACACTGCAGAGATGTACAAAATGTGTGAATAAACTGGATGAGTTCATGGAGGATACTTACATGATGAGGAAAGTGTCTGCCCACTGAAAAGGTTTAAATCATACATAGCTGTCCAGAATAAAATTATTCTTGGGTTAAATTTTTACCTTATCTTGGCATGCACCTTGGTGTACCTTGAGGAGTTCATTGTAAAAAAATAAAAGGCATTATAAACATACTGTATATGTGATGTCAAAATACCACTTTCTTCGGTGTTTATTAGACTTATTTTTTAGACTTATTGGTCTAAAATGATCCTACAGGTGTTATCCTTAAAAATTAAAGCACCAGTCTTCCCCTCTGCTGAGCTATTGGCTTACATTCATTTTCAAAAACTGAAACAACCAACCAATGAGGGACCTTGAGCTTGCAGATGACAGACCCATTGACAGGCTCTGGTGGTGGCTAAATCAATACTTTTTTGATTAAATATGAGGGCATCAGGGGCTTAGCAACTAGGCTGGTGAGGCCATCAAAACAAGAAGCCCTGCCACCCCAGTTGCAACTTAAAAAAACAGCAAACAGAAAATATATATTTAGGGTGGTTCGTGTTTCATTTGGCGGTTTGGCTCTGCGGTAGGAATTTAGAAGTTCAGTAGGGGCAATTGCGTTGCATTTCGGCCTGTAAAAGGTAGCAAGATTGCCCATAATCCATGGAGGTTTTCGTTTGCTTTGCTTTTCACACAACCGCCACCAGGTGGCGAATGTGAGGGTATAGGGTATATCTACCACTGCATGGGACGTTTGCTGTTTATGGACGGTCTCCCCATAACAAACAAGGGATTCCCATAAGAAACTGAAAATTAAGCTTGTGGGGTCATAATGGCCCTGATTGTAACAAGAATAATGAAAATAATATTCATTTTTTAAATTGATTGTGATTTTCAACTGTTAAAGGAGTATTCATGTAAATTTCCTTCCTATTCATTCCAAAAGCTTACCGTGTTAAGCAGCTGTTTCTGTTGAACCCACCCTGAGTAAACACAGCCAATAGGAATGCGGACCGCTGAGTTTCTCATCACAAATTATGTAGTAAATTTGGGACGTCGGGCTCAAAGCACTCATTTTGCAGCACTCACTGTCCAAAAACTAGCCATTTAGCCATTGAATGGGGGTTAAAATACCCCCATTCAATGTATGGGGGTATTGTATAAACCTATCCTACGGTGAACATATGATCGGGACCTGGAAGGTTGGTGGGTCAAGACCCGGTATTGTCCCCTGTTTCGTCTAATCAACGGCATGTCGCTTTGGATAAGCGTCAGTTAAAAATAACAAATTATGTTGAATTGAATTATTATGATTATATCATGTAATATAGTGGCAATATATCAAATATACTGTTTTTAGTTTTGGAACACTTGCCTTAGCAACAGAAAAGATACGCTGCTTTGGTAATCTTGCTGAACGCACTTACGGCATGATTCAATGCATAATATGTATTTATGCGAGTATATATGTTTATTATTTTTATTACAGGCAAAGAGAAAACCTGCCAAGTTAAAAAGCGTAATAGTTGACTGAAGCCTTTCAGGTTCTCGTCAATGTGCAGTAGCAGTAAAAAAGGCAAACAGGATGCTAGGATACGTAGCCAGGAGTATTGAGTATTAATCCAAGGAAGTTAAACTGACCTTATACAATACTCTGTTAGACCACACTTGGAGTACTGTGTAAGGAACTGGAAAAGGTTCAAAGAAGGCCAACCAGATTGATTCCATATATAAAAGATAAGAGTTATGAGGATGCTTAATCTCTTTAAGTTTAGTAAAAGGAGACTTGATTGAGGTGGGATTTGATTGAGGCTTTTAAATTCATTAAAGGGATTAACCAAGTGAATCATAGGCGAGTCTTCAGGGTGAGTTCAGTTAGCAGAACGATAGCGCACAAATGAAAATTGCCAAGGGATAAATTCCGTAGAGATATTAGAAAGTATTTTTTCACACAGCGAGTGGGATAGCTTGCCAGTACATGTAGTAGAGGCAGAAACACTGGAGGTTTTCAAGACCAGGCTTGATACGGTGTTAAGATACGATTTAGCTTTTAGGCAAACTAGACAGTAGGTACACTTAGGGGTAGGAAAAGGCGAGCATTGCTGGGATGAATCGCCATTACTTTCTGTTACGTCATATGTACACTCAGTGATCACTTTATTAGGTAGACCTGTACACCAGCTTGTTAATGCAAATATTTCATCAGCCAATCGTGTAGATGCATGCAGATGTGGTCAAGAGGTTCAGCTGTTTTTCAGACCAAATGTCAGAATGGGGAATAAATTGATTTTGAAAGTGAATGATTGTTGGTGCCAGACAGGGTGGACTAAGTATCTAAGAAACTGCTGATCTCCTGGGATTTTCACTTATAAAGGTTTTTTCGGTTTTTTGCAAAGAATGGTGCAAAAAAACAAACATCCAGTGAGCAGCAGTTCAGCCGGGGAGAAATGTGTTGTTAATGAGAGAAGTCAGAAGGGCCAGACTTGTCGAAGCTAACAGGAAGGTGACAGCAACACAAATAACCATGCATCAGAACAGTGTTATGCAGAAGAGCATCTCTGAATATACAACGTGTCAAACCTCTGAGTGGATAGGCTACAGCAGCAGAAGATGTAATAAATCTAAAAAATAATCTCTAATATAATTTTAAGTCTCACTAAGTGTATATATACACATAAACTTTTTTTGATTAAATTAGATCCAACCAAATGCATAATAGATTTAAATTCCAAAAGCATTTCAAAGGCAGAGAAACATCAGTAAGAAAATCTGGAAATCCAGGAAATCAGTTAAAACCAACAATGATGAGCCTTGATTTTATTGTATTTAGACAGGCTCTGTGTGTAAAGCTTCTGTACAAACAATGCCATCTAACGCCGCCCTTTTTGCAAGTCCATCAACCATTCAATTAGAATCACCGTGTTTGGAGACTCCTTTCATTTGATGTGCCTTGACTTTGAATAGCGCATATCTATGCTTACTGGAGCTTGCAGCTGACCGTAAAGCATGTACTGCTCCGACATTTGTTAAGGGCTGTCCATCAGCACTTATGAAGCCTCTTTTTTTATTTCCAAATTGGTAAGTGTTCTGTCAGGGAATTAACTACAAAAGCTTTAGAAAAGTGAAATCTATTATAACTTTTTGCGTACAAGCAAAAGCGACAACAAAACAACACTGACTGCAACAACTGAGCTACAAGCTTCGTTTGGTACCGTTATTGGATGTGCCTGAGGTAATTTTAGCTGTGAAATAGCTGCTATTCTTTGGGTCTCCGTCTTGGCTGCACAACGAGGACAAACAGCAGGGTACTAGGTTTGATTTCGCTCCTCTTGCACGTCCTCGTTGTGCATTTACAGTCTCCTTGTGTCAGTCAGCATTCTTCTCTTCTGTCAGCAAAGTTTGGGGGGGGGGGAAAGGATTGACTTGAATGAGCTGAAGTGACAGGCATCTGATGCTGCGCTTTTTTGACACCAACACAAAACTCATAAGTCAAAGTGACCTCCCCCCCTCCTTGGATCCTTGTTTTAATACAATGCTGCAATGTGGCATCCAGGGTAAACGGGGTCACCAATAAGACATGACAGCCTGGAGATGAGTGTGTCATTGGCACCAGCTCATGATGTGTTGCTGACTGGTGGGCATTTGTGAGACTGCCCAGAAATTTGGTTTCCTGCAGAGGGATGTAACACAATTTTGTTTCTTTAAATTCAATTCAAGTCAATAAAAAAAGATATATTTTAAGAAATAAAAACTATTCTATTATATGTTTACAAAGATATTTGCACTGACCATGCTGTTGCACCCCAGTGTTTTATGCTTTGTGTTGCGTGGCTTTGTATGCTGCGGGGAAGATAATGACATCATGGTCTCGTTCCGGAGATCCACATTGGAGGATGCGCTCCAGACACACGGCACTGCGTGACGACCTTCTCCTGGAGACGGACATTGCCAAGGACTTTAGTCTACCACTGACTCCTGCCTAGAGACCACAGGCCACTGTCTGCTGATGTCTGTTCCAGACAACACTGTCAACACTGCTTTTGGAACTTCAATCTGCTAGGTGAAGCCCGGCGTTACTTGGTTAAATTATTTTAATAAGAGCAAGGACAGTCAAGGTTCAGGCCAATTTCAACGTTGGATCATCTACAAGGGATTGGAGGATGGACTTTTCAGTGGTGATTTACAACTATGGCGTGGGTTCCATCTTTAATTAAATTTTGAGTGAAAACGCCTTTGACTCCAAATTAGAGAGCTTTTCCAGTAACTTGACCCTCGGGGTGAGGCGAGTATTTGTTTCATACGAGTACTAATAACGAATATAGACTTTTTCTGAATACAAATGTTTTATGAGTAATTGGATTAATTATCCGTGAATTGGCCTGCTTTATTCTTTTATTTTTTACATTGGCTGCAGTAGCTGTACATCAATGATGAATGCCTAACATGAAGCTAAGACTGTTTTGTGGTAGGCCAGTTCCTCCCAGGTTCCTCCCCCTTAGATCAGTAAAAACTACTGCCTGCTGTTATTTTCCTCACTTCTCTCTTGCACAAGTCAAGAGACCGTTGTGTGAACTTGTTCTGATCATAGATTTTCTAGATTGCTGCAATGTTAATGTAGCTAGCTTTTTATGTCCTACCAATTTTTCTGGTCAGATTACCTGTGATCTGAAGTGGTCTGGACAGCTGAAAATCCTTCATGTCTAGCCAGCCATCACCTACTTTGTTTAACTACTCAACGCCTCCTTTCTGATTCTTCAAGTTAGTTAATCTAACAGTTGATCTACTACAACCTTAAATGCTTATCTTGGTGGACCCTGTTGGCTTATTGCTGTTGTTGCTACATGCATGTATAGCACAGAATACCATTTTAGTTACAGTATCTGTAGCTAGCTAGCTAGCAATCTGAACTGGTGCTATTTAACAAAGCAGGATTACTGCACTGAATAAACCCAGAATGCCCCAAACATTTCTAAGCATGAATGGCGGCACTTAGTATGGAAGGAGCTTTCTACCTGGGTCACACTTACTGCATTCTCTGGTCTGGGTTGTTAAAGAAATCAATCATACTTGGAGGTACAGTGTTTTAAGGATCATGTCAATTAATTTCTTTTTAGCTCCTAATATGGTGAAGTAGCTGAATTGAAATAAGCCTATTTGAACCTTAGTGATTGGTAGCCTAGCCAGCTAGTTTAGGCTGACTCTACTGTAGTGTGGGTGATGGATAGACATCACCCGATTGCAAGGTATGGGGCAGTTTTGTCCAGAAGTTACTTATTTTGAAACATACCGATAAGCCATGCGAACCCAGTTTATCGAATAAGGTGTATTGCCTCCATTACCTCTGTGTGTGGTCGCTGGTCACACAAGTGTTTGTGATTCACAGTATGGTATTTGAGTGATTTTTATCTGCTTTAGTTTATGTAACAAACTGACGGATTTCTGCTTAAGAATATAGTGCTTTAGGAAAACGTGGGTGGGTGTTTAAAGAGGCGAGTGTGATGGCAACGTGGATACTGGTTCTGATACGAACGGGAAGGTGGCCCAACCAAAAGTATGCCTTGTAAAATTGTTCATGCACATACACACATCGTTTTATATACATGGTTTTGGTTTGTAATTAATGTTAAGATTAACCAGATAAAGATTTAATAGAGATTTACCTGCATATCAGTGCAAAACTGCAGTTCTGCTTCAGGTGAAAGTCTTGGTTTCAATGTACTGCAAATCGCAATATAGTATGGGGAACTGTTTAAACGACATCACTTCCAGGTAATGCCATGCCCACTTCCAAGTAGGAGTAACGAGTAGCGGATAATTTAATTGGTTTAACGGACACAGAAACGGATACGAGTCATGCTGTACTCGCTCACCCAGCCTACTCCTTCCAGGAAAGCAATTTACTTTTATTTTATTATATTGACTTTAAAGTTACAATTTTTTTATTTTTTTATTCAGTGATCTGAACAGTGATTTCTGAAAACAATTATTGTATTCAGTGCTTGAAAATGTATTTTACATTATTTGTAGCTTTCATTGCATGGCCTGCTGTGCGGCTCATCATAATTACCTTTCATCCTGAACATCTCATTAAACAGCAGCACTGGACAACGTTAAACAGCAGCACTGGACACCATTAAACAACAGCACTGGACACCACTAAACAACAGCACTAGACAATGTTAAACAGCAGCACTGGACAACGTTTTAACAGCAGCACTGGACAACGTTAAACAGCAGCACTGGACACCACTAAACAACAGCACTGGACACCACTAAACAACAGCACTGGACACCACTAAACAAAAGCACTGGACACCACTAAACAACAGCACTAGACACCACTAAACAACAGCACTGGACACCACTAAACAACAGCACTAGACACCACTGAACAACAGCACTGGTCACCACTAAACAACAGCACTAGACACCACTAAACAACAGCACTGGTCACCACTAAACAACAGCACTGGACATCATTAAACAACAGCACTGGACACCACTAAACAACAGCACTGGACACCACTAAACAACAGCACTAGACAACACTAAACAACAGCACTGGACACCACTAAACAACAGCACTGGACATCATTAAATAACAGCACTGGACACCACTAAACAACAGCACTAGACACCACTAAACAACAGCACTGGACACCACTAAGCAACAGCACTGGACATCATTAAACAACAGCACTGGACACCACTAAACAACAGCACTGGACACCACTAAACAACAGCACTGGACACCACTAAACAACAGTGCTGGACAATGTTAAACAGCAGCACTGGACAATGTTAAACAGCAGCACTGGACATCATTAAACAACAGCACTGGACATCATTCAACAACAGCACTGGACAAAGTTAAACAGCAGCACTGGACAACGTTAAACAGCAGCACTGGACATCATTAAACAACAGCACTGGACACCACTAAACAACAGCACTGGACAATGTTAAACAGCAGCACTGGACAACGTTAAACAGCAGCACTGGACACCACTAAACAACAGCACTGGACACCACTAAACAACAGCACTGGACACCACTAAACAACAGCACTAGACACCACTAAACAACAGCACTGGACACCACTAAACAACAGCACTAGACACCACTAAACAACAGCACTGGACATCATTAAACAACAGCACTGGACACCACTAAACAACAGCACTGGACACCACTAAACAACAGCACTAGACAACACTAAACAACAGCACTGGACACCACTAAACAACAGCACTGGACACCACTAAACAACAGTACTGGACACCACTAAACAAAAGCACTGGACACCACTAAACAACAGCACTAGACACCACTAAACAACAGCACTGGACACCACTAAACAACAGCACTAGACACCACTAAACAACAGCACTGGACACCACTAAACAACAGCACTGGACATCATTAAACAACAGCACTGGACACCACTAAACAACAGCACTGGACACCACTAAACAACAGCACTAGACACCACTAAACAACAGCACTAGACAACACTAAACAACAGCACTGGACACCACTAAACAACAGCACTGGACATCATTAAATAACAGCACTGGACACCACTAAACAACAGCACTAGACACCACTAAACAACAGCACTAGACACCACTAAACAACAGCACTAGACAACACTAAACAACAGCACTGGACACCACTAAACAACAGCACTGGACATCATTAAATAACAGCACTGGACACCACTAAACAACAGCACTAGACACCACTAAACAACAGCACTAGACACCACTAAACAACAGCACTGGACACCACTAAACAACAGCACTGGACATCATTAAACAACAGCACTGGACACCACTAAACAACAGCACTGGACACCACTAAACAACAGCACTGGACAACACTAAACAACAGCACTGGACACCACTAAACAACAGCACTGGACATCATTAAATAACAGCACTGGACACCACTAAACAACAGCACTAGACACCACTAAACAACAGCACTGGACAATGTTAAACAGCAGCACTGGACAACGTTAAACAGCAGCACTGGACACCACTAAACAACAGCACTGGACACCACTAAACAACAGCACTGGACACCACTAAACAAAAGCACTGGACACCACTAAACAACAGCACTAGACACCACTAAACAACAGCACTGGACACCACTAAACAACAGCACTAGACACCACTAAACAACAGCACTGGACATCATTAAACAACAGCACTGGACACCACTAAACAACAGCACTGGACACCACTAAACAACAGCATTAGACACCACTAAACAACAGCACTGGACATCATTAAATAACAGCACTGGACACCACTAAACAACAGAACTAGACACCACTAAACAACAGCACTGGACACCACTAAACAACAGCACTGGACACCACTAAACAACAGCACTGGACATCATTAAATAACAGCACTGGACACCACTAAACAACAGCACTAGACACCACTAAACAACAGCACTGGACACCACTAAACAACAGCACTGGACATCATTAAACAACAGCACTGGACACCACTAAACAACAGCACTGGACACCACTAAACAACAGCGCTGGACAATGTTAAACAGCAGCACTGGACAATGTTAAACAGCAGCACTGGACAACGTTAAACAGCAGCACTGGACATCATTAAACAACAGCACTGGACATCATTCAACAACAGCACTGGACAAAGTTAAACAGCAGCACTGGACAACGTTAAACAGCAGCACTGGACATCATTAAACAACAGCACTGGACACCACTAAACAACAGCACTGGACATCATTAAACAACAGCACTGGACACCACTAAACAACAGCGCTGGACAATGTTAAACAGCAGCACTGGACAACGTTGAACAGCAGCACTGGACATCATTAAACAACAGCACTGGACATCATTAAACAACAGCACTGGACAAAGTTAAACAGCAGCACTGGACAACGTTAAACAGCAGCACTGGACAACGTTAAACAACAGCACCAGACACCACTAAACAACAGGACCAGACACCACTAAACAACAGCACCGGACACCACTAAACAACAGCACCGGACACCACTAAACAACAGCACCGGACACCACTAAACAACAGCACCGGACACCACTAAACAACAGCACCAGACACCACTAAACAACAGCACCGGACACCACTAAACAACAGCACTGGACACCACTGAACAACAGCACTGGACAACGTTAAACAACAGCACTGGACACCACTAAACAACAGCACTGGACACCACTAAACAACAGCACCGGACACCACTGAACAACAGCACTGGACATTAAATGGCTCGTGGGGTGAAATGAGGAAACAGATGGCATTTGCTTTCGGAAGTCCTAAGAGCAGTCTCCTTGAATGGAGTGTGATCTGACGGACAAGGGGGAAGAGTGTCAAGAAGAATGAAGAGTGATTTAATGAACTGTCCTCTTTCTCCCGCTCTTGAGGGAGGCAATTTAATTTAAGCCATGCACTGAGCTGTGTTTCCCTGACAGTCATAGAAATAGAATCAGCAGTACAAATTGCCCGAGGTACACTAAATGAATTAATAAAGTGGAGTCTAGTGTGAGGCTTGGACCCTTCAGCCCCAGTCTGAATATATGCAGTATTTATGAAGAAAATATGTCCAATAGCCTGCTGAAGAAGCATGTGATTGGTTTTTTTTTATTTTTTTTTACCAATTATCTGTGAATCAACATAGGCTTCTACAATGATGGAAATGAAGAATCAATATCCATATTCAAACACCACATTTTGACCTATTAAGAAAAAAAAAAAATATATATATATATACATAATTTTTCAAGGGACGAGTACAAAGAATTGTCGCTTTGTAAAAGCTGAGCTGTCCTCACTGTTCAAAATGGACCTTCATGAATGATTGATGCACAGTAAAATTTAAATCTAAATAGGACATAAATCAATAACTGAATCACTATGTACCTCAGAGATTCTGATACAGGGTCAGCGGAATATCATTCATCAATTTCCTGATGCCACCCATTAGATGGCGATACAAAAGGTACAGTAGGCTACCTACACTGGCGACACATTGTCTGGCATGGGACACCTCATAGCCTCGTGCTTTACATGAGGCAAATACAATGAAGTGTCATTTTTTGGCCTTCCCCTTCTCCAATTTGCTTCTGAAACTAGTGGAGCCAGAAAAATGTCCATCAGCTGCTGACAGCATGATCGATTTAATGTCGATCAAACAGACAAGCCAACCTTCCAGGAATGCAACAGGATCAGAGTATATTTGGGTTTCCACAGTTACCATATAAAAGGGTCATTCCGTGTCAAATCAGACAGAATCCAGGAAAGTGGTTGCAGCATCATCTCAGATTTTGTTCAAAATTGTGTCTGTATAATGTTTGAGTCCCGAAACTAAGGCCCGTAAAATATCATGTATCATTGTCTATATAAATGTAGGATCCACAACTCCCCCAATCCCACAGGACAATTCAGGAGGCGACATGGCTCAGGCAGTAAGAGCAGTCGTCTGGCAGTCGGAGGGTTGCTGGTTGGATCCCCCGCCCGGGCTGTGTCGAAGTGTCCCTGAGCAAGACACCTAACCCCTAAATGCTCCTGACAAGCTGGTTGGTACCTTGCATGGCAGCCAATTGCTGTCGGTGTGTCGGTGTGTGAGTGTGTGTATGAATGGGTGAATGAGAAGCATCAATTGTACAGCGCTTTGGATAAAGGCACTATATAAATGCCAACCATTCACCATTTACAATTCCCGTAATGGCGGGAGCAATAAACTTTCCCTTATAAGAGCAAGACATGTTCTCGGGATCCTTCTCTCGCTTCTCTTCTTCTCCTTCTATTCATTCCCTTCTTCGATGCACCCTTTTTGGCCATTCGCCTCAGCTCATCTGTTCCGAGACTCGGACAGAGGCTGAATGCAGCACAGCGCACTACCAGGCCTATGGTCACACCTGGTTACCTCGCGGTAACTTAGTGGCCTATAGCCAAAAACTGGTGTACGCGGAACGCTACATCAGTTTACTCCTGCAAAGCTCACCAATGAACAACAGCAACAAACTTTTCCACCCGGAAAATTTTTCCAGAACCGAACAGACCAGACGACAACGCGCAGCCCACGGGAACACCCCAGCGTTGCGCATCTCTCCAGTACATTCACATTACCATCGCCGCTTCTACAAGGACATCATTCACATTACCATCGCCTCTTCTACAAGGACAACACGTCTTTTGGATCCAGCAATGTGTATGGACTCAGTAAGACAACAAACATTCAGGCATAGGCAGTGTTTAGTTTAGTCTTGACTGATATTGTGAATCTGTCTTCTATATTTGCCGTCTTATCATTGGAATGTATTTTGTTAGCTATATATATATATATATATATATATATATATATATATATATATATATATATATATATATATGTACGTGAATTGATTCGCCGTCTTTCGCGCATATATAGAGTAAACTACGCTAGTAGTCTCTTCTCACAGCTAACCCTAACACTGACATGCCCAATTTACCTTTCCTTTGTCCAAGGGACACGCACACACACATCCCCTACTAACGTACCCTACTAACTTCCCGTTAGTTTATCTGTTTTGTGTTTGTTTAATAAATATATTTTATTAAACCCGGTGTCTGTTTTGGCGTCACATAGACATGAGAGCCGAGTTAAAGCAGTCTTTCGAAGAACTTCCAACCTTCAGGTTATCGGTATGTTTAATCATTAATATTGGTTATTTGAATTATTAATTAAAATACTAAATTTGTGCTTAGATATTTCTGATAACAATAATTTTATGAGACTGATTACTTCTTGCAGTTATACTGCTACATAACATTAATTGGCGCCCCGGTTTCGTAGAGTAAAATCCCTACGTTATTTGGCGGCCCGTGCGAGGACCCTACATAGAGCACCTGCTGAAAGCACACTGAAGTGATTGAAATCAGACAGCGAAATTAGCTCAGCGGTTGTAAGCGAGCCATCTTTGTAAGAACAGTATTTAAAAGGGTATATATTTTTTCAGAACAGCAAGACCTTTTTATGTTACCTTCATGAGCGCCTCCGATTTAGTTGTCAGAGAATCAGTTACCTCCAGCGATTAATACAATAAACTTTATTTGTGCTCTTGTTTCATGCATAAATGCAATATAGGCTACAGTACAACTGGTGCAGCAGGGGCATTTTGGGCCGTTGGAAATGTAAACGGTGAGAAACGTACACAAGCTTTTGACTTTGGCTTTTCCAACATTTTGGACGCTGTTTCAACTTGACCCGGAACTATTTAAACTTTGGACTAGTTTCACTACCGCTGCTTCGTATTGAGCCCCTGAGGTTAAATAAATAAAGGAACAGTGGAGGTGACGCGGATATTGGTTTGTTTGTATACGATGTTGATAAATAAACCTTTTTTTCTTGAACTTACAAAAAACTTTTTTAAATGGACACGCATCAACTTAGGTTTTCACGTTATCAGGAGCATTGAAATCTAAAGTCATATTGCTTTAGAATGCAGACCGCTGTCTGTGCACATGAATTCAACAATACATTTCTCACAGAAAACGTAGTTTGTCCACTGTTTTACTTCACAGCAGTGGTGATAAAACTTACAAGAACGAAATGCTAGTGTGTTATTGGCCTTTACCGGTCCCCATATGAGGTTAGTATGATGGAGCCATACAGTAGGCCTACTTGCCAGTAGAACAATTAAAACAAAAGCATACGATTTTGGGCAGTCTTACTTCAAATTACTTCTCTGCCTGTTACAGGCCGAAACGCAACGGGACTGCCTATGCTGTCGGAACCTTGCTTTTTTTCCCCCTGCTGGCGAAACTGCCGAGAGAGGCCCCACTTCTTTGCGGGCAGGTATGGGTCCAGCCATATAGTTTGTGCCACACATACCACCACCCTCCCCCCCACCATAGTTTCATTCTTTGAAAGCACACTTGATGCAGAATAATTTTTGAATCCATTGTAACGGCCACTGACTTGGTAAATACAAACCAATCACTTTCTCCGGATTTTCTTATCCCCGTGAAAGCCCCAGGCAGCTTATAAAGCGTTTGAAAAGGAGCAGGAGAACCCGCTGCGGTGGAGGGACTCCAGATGAGGAAGTGGTGAGACATTAATCATTATTTCACATTCCACTCGCAGCACGGCTTTAATCCACCTGGCTTTCTGAAGATCAAGATGGCGGAACTCCAAAGTAGCATCCTCCCTCAGTCACCCATTGATTAAGAAGATTCTCTTCAAGAAGACAGTCGTCTTTCTTGTTTGAACATTCCCGATTGCACCCGAGACTTGATTTCACATTGTCAACAGGAAAGTTAAGTCAACCTTGAAGCCGTATTCCACGGCCCGCTTCAAGCTCAGCTCAAATCAAAGGCAACCTTTGCAGGATGAAATAACTTCGCAGGATGAGCTTATGAGATGTGTCGGAACAGAATATGAGGCAAGGCGAGGCAAGGGAGGTTTCTGAAGGTTACAAGAGTTGAAAGAAAGGTTGGTGGCACATGCTTTCATGTTTTTGAAGACACATTCTTCACATAATTTGTGGGACTGTGGAAATAATGTATCTTAAAAAACTATAAATTGATCATTTAAGCTTAATTTTAAGGCTTCAGGGGGAAGGGGGAAAAACATACTTTGCATGCTTGGAATATGATATTAAACACATCTGCACTTAAGTACCTGCAGTAATTAAATCAAACTGGGGATTTAAAATATTATTTTAAAGCCATTTGCAGCTGGGCCTGGCAACATGAGGCCGGGGATGTTTGTAATAGTGCTTTTAGGTGTGTAAATGATCAGACCACAAATTACTTAGCAAATTCATTTCCAAAATGAAGATTTTCTGTTTGCTGGCTACTTTGCCATTTGAAGCATATCAAATACCAAATATCTTTGAGAAAGCAACTTGCTCTCAACCTGCTCTCAGGCAAACTCTTTTCACCAGAGTCTGCGCTTGGTTTCAGATATTCTGTATGTGACACTCAGCGTCCTGGCAGAGGCAACAACATTTTCTGCCAATATTTCCGGGTACTTCTTTGAGTTCACTGTGCCATTGTTCTTAAATAGTACCACTGGCAGCAAAACATTTCCGAATGACCCACCGCCATATTTGACAGTAGGTATGAGGTGCTTCCCCTTGTATGCATTCCATTTTTCGGCCAAACATTTTGATGGTGTGTATGCTTTAGTGTTACATTTTGGTCTCATCTGACCATAGCCCTGTCTTCCAAACACAATTATATTGAGGTTATTATCCAGATGCTTGGTTTTCTGTATTGCGCTCAGTAAGGGCTGTCTTTGTGCCATCCTTCCAAAGAGTTTGTTGGTATGGAAGTGCCATTTTATGATTTTTCTTGACCCCCAAGACACCACCAATCTCTGCAATTCTAAAGCTGCTTTCCTTGGGTTACTTATGGCCTCACCATCTTCCTTACTGTACATGGGGATAATATGCAGTTACATACAACCTGACAAGGCTTCCATATGTTTTATATCTTTTTATTATTTCCCTTGCAGTACTAAGTGGTATGTTTAACCCCTTAAGTCTCACCGGACCGGTGAAAGTTTATTTGCATTCATTCCTGATGCAATTTTCAATCACTATGGTAACAGGATATGTTGTTTGAAAGCAATAAAAATTGCGGTTCTAGTGCTGCGGTGGTGCACGGCTAAGGCATCGGACCGTGATCCGGCCATCCGCTCGATGCAGTTGTGAACCCTGGTCCTGCCAAAGCCGAGTTTGGCCGGCGTGCGGGGGAGCGGTAGAATTGGCTCGGTGCTCTGAGGGTGGGGGGGAGGGTGCTCAGCAGGGGGGATCGCTGCACACAAAATTGCCCCAGATTGCCCCAGAATCACAGCCCAGAGCTCGAGATGCTGTGGCCTGAAGAAGGCCAGTCTGGGCACACGGTCGTAGTGGTGTTTCCTAATCTAACGTGGGCGACTGAAATAAACAAGGTACAATTAGCAACCTAATTCAGAGAAAACGGGCAAAAATCTGAAACAAATTAAAAACTCACGGCTCTATCTGTATAAATTGTATTAAGATGCCATTGCTTTAGCGACAACAGTTCCTTACTTTGTAACATGTGGGTGGCAAAACAAGTGCGGGGAGACCGCACCTTCTCTGCATTTTGGAAATCCAAATACTACAAGAATTAAGGTAATGTCAGTGTCCTTTTCACGGCAAGGGTCCAGCGAACCAAATGCAAAATAGTTTCTACGTGACTATGTCCTAACGTCCTAACTCAGAGAAACATCAATATAATGTCCATTGTTTACGTAGAATATCTCTGGGGGAATGATCATTGTTTTGTCTGTTCTGCCGTTGCATACTTCTACAAAACTACTTCTACATAGGCATGCTATTATCTATGTTTTGTATAGACATGATGAGCCCATGTACAAGCTTCTCTGACCAGTGTCGGTAATACAGTAGTAGGGAAACTGTGTAACCCCCATCGGTGTGTCAGAAAATACAGCATAATTTCAGTATAAGAGTTGACTACGGGCATGTTTTTGAAGTGATAACAGAAAAGCATTGTTGCTAATGAGATTATGTTTTCAAGGGTGTGTAGTTTGCTAGACTTATATAGTTTGCATAAAACAACACAGTGTTTTTCGGCTGCATAACAAAACTAGCATTTTCAATACGCATGCTGGGACTGTTGCAATTTGGCAAAAACAATTCTTGAGATTTTATGCCAAAAAAAGTTTTGCAATGCCTATGTCAAATCAGAGGACTTTATTTGGAGGACTTCCAAGGAATCTGTTGTCGAAGTGCATATTTCTGAGGAAGACAGTGAAAACACTATTGACTCCACAATAGAGGGCATTTTCAGTGATGTAACCCTATTTTATGTTGGTGAACATCTAAATACATTCTCAAAATATTATATTATTTTTCAGTATGCTTATAAATAAAGACTGACTTGTTGATGGGGGTTTGGTACTTGACAAAAACTCAATCAATGGACCTCAATGAATATATTAGTATTAGGGCTGTCACATTCTTTAAAACAAATTAATTGCATGATTTTCTGTAATTAATCGCGATTAATTGCACTTTCATACTTTGGATGAAAAATATCCTTTAAAATCAAGTATGTTTAAACTTGGGCTCTATTAAACTAGACAAGTAGTGTATAGTACATACAAATTAGATATTAGAATTTTCTTGACAAAAACACTTTTCGCTTTTTGAAAGCCTGTGGCTGCATGCTACCTGTGAAAAAAACTGTTAAAGTGCCATTTGTACAGCAGGTCTGAAATTTCCCACAACAATCATTGTTAATTAAGCAACATGAAATAAAACAAAATATCAAAAAATTATACTCTTAAAAGTGGAAGTGCTCCCCTGGTGCCAGTCACTGGCAGACCAGTATGTTTACATTTTCTTATAATAAATAAATAGAAGCCCTCTTTTTTTGGACAATATGGCCCGACAGTGAGAACAACCGCTCACAAGGTGCGGTGGATGCTGGTGATGACAGGTATTTGTGAGCAAGGGGCGCCAGTCTGGCATAGGCTCCCTCCCTCTTAAACCACCACTGCCGTGGACAGTCCTCCATCTTGTTTTTGACTTCTGATTTGTAACGGCGTTCACACACATTTCAATGGACGCCCTGCTTTTCTTTGGTACCTCTGCAGCTGGTCGTTTAGCTGGTCTCTTTGGTTTGGTTTGGCCACTCTGTTCCCTGGCGAGATGGCTGCCAAGCTATTCTTTCTTTATTCAGAAGATTTTCATCAAAGCACATACCTCTTCCTCTTGATCTCTGGGGATGCATTTCAGGTCCTTAAACCTGGGAGCAAGGGTACTACAGATCTTCAGCCATGTAAGGTTGCTGTTGTCCCTCTATTCTTTAGGTCTGTTGTAAAGGCTGGCTTGAATTTAAGAACATGGACAGGATCCCTAATTCTGACCAGGTGGCACAGTGCAGGCAACATCACAGACCAGGAGATACTTCTTGCAACGCGTTAAGCATTTTAAAATTAACACGTTCATTTTGACAGCCCTAATAAGTATACAAGATGTTATTGTATTATTATTATTGTTGTACACATTTTTTTTATGATCTTCTCAACCTGTCCGAGGAGAGCGCAAGGAGAGGGAGGTTGAAACAGAGAGGTAGGGGGAGGGTGACAGGTAGGGGGAATAGTTAAAAGGATAAAAGGTGTTGTATGGTTTAGAAAGGAAATTGCTTTCTTTTACACTTCATAGGACCCATGCTAACATTTAGTTTCCATGTATACTCATATGTCCTTTTTGGAAAACTGCCTACATAGCTTAGAAATAACAATGCAGATTGTTGATTTTTGGTAATATTGTCATCAACTTTGAAAGGGGACTTGTCCAGTGTTGTGGATCTATTGTGTTTCTAAGTGCACCAGCCACAAGAATTTTTATCGAGTTGGTTTACACCGCCTACGCCATCGGTGGACCTGATGGATCAGGTGATCCTGAGAACGACACGCCTTCTTCAAGTCGCATCGTCCTGCCCGCAACAACAGAAAATTCCACTTTCAATGTGCTTGAGCTTCTGTAACTTTGTTTTTGTAATATTTGAAGGAATTCTGACTCTTGGAAAAAAAAAAAAAAATCAAAAAACATTTAACTTTCAAAAGGGAAGGATTATGCCTGTCGCCAAAGGGTTCAAGAATAGTATCAATTTTATTTTGGGCATGTGATTTTCAAGCTTGTGTCAAGAAAAGGGGTGATACTTAATGGGTTAACTGTTTATGTATTTTTTTGGTACCCATTACCAGACTTGTGATGGTCAATTATAATCTGTATCTTCTGAATTGACCGTTCTTTAGATTTTCCCATGCTGATGGTTGATCATGCAAGCTTGTTACCTCATTTTTATACTCAAGTGAAGCAGGAAGTGATGGAATGACACAATATGGTTCCTTTTGACAGAGATTAACTAAATTAAGTAAGAATGTACTGCCAATTTCAATGAGTTTGATTTTATTTACTATAATACAATACAATAATACAATTGTTTGGGGTGCCAATCATTTTGCCACCTGTGTTTTTTTTGTATTGAGATTACTAAATATAAAACAAAGAAACATGAGAGTAAATGTATTTCAATAAAAGTGTATATTTTTCCCATATGTTTGAACATAGAATATAGATCATTATCCATGTTGTTTATTATTTGCAGCCTTTTTTCTCCATTTTTATTAAGGCTGCCAATAATTCTGGAGCCCACTGTGCATATACAGCGGCTTCAGGAAGTATCCCAACCCCTTCCCTTTTTGCACACTTTATTGTTTTGTAGATTGAATTTTAAATGGATAAAATTGCCATTGTTGCCCATGCAGTTGGTCTCCACATTTACAGATGCAATTTACATTTCTATTAACATTTAATGCAATGCAATGGTTATGCTTGAGATCTGCGTTTGTCTGGAGTATGGTATGCTTACATCGCCATGTGTGAGACTTCCTCGAGGGAATTAATTGTGCATAAATATTTCACAATAGATAAATGACTTTAAAAACTCAGCATTTTATGTGCCTATTAATTTTTTACTAGAAGCGTGGCATCTGATTTTTAAGCCCAGAGTACTTCAGTCGACAGCGACTCCTGTGTGTGTGTATCTTGCTGCATAAGCAATAATGAAACCTGAATCTGGCACACAAGGCTACCTCCAGGAATGAATAATGCTTAGCAGCAGGATTTGCACCTACTTTGTGCACTCTCTATTATTCTAATTCAGCATGTATGGCACAAGGTGCACTGTAGAATGACCATGATTCAGTAACATTGTGCAAGAGGGCACGTGTGATGGCAGCTTCAACAACAGAATTCTGAAACAATGACATATATAATTCATGCCTTCCACTGTTTTAAACGCCAGTAAATTATTCATGAGCGCAGTGCAGCTCAATAGCCGTTTGAAAATGTGACCCACACACATTTAGTGTCAGTGAGGAACAGATGATTATGGACAAAGTAGTATTTTGGTGTGGACTGCAATGTGCATATTTTCTCTACTGTTCATCAGTATACTTTAGACATGGCATCGGTTCCACTCTGATTTTTTTTTATGGTACACAAAAGGGAATTGGAAAAAATAAAAACCATTTGACTCCACCTTCCAGCTTGAAGTTTTGTATCATTCATTTTTAATATCCAAAGCTCAACACTGAATGCTGTTAATTGAGATTCTCAAGTGTTGCCCATGTACAATAACTGGACCATTTTTGTGCTGGATCTATAGCCACAATCCTCCTTATTTAGAAACAGAAACAATTACCACAAAAATGGACAGAATCCTAGGCTGACTGCTTACATCCAAAATACAATTAGCTCAATCAGAAAAAAAACCTTTTAGGGGCTCTTTCCAAATTGCAAATGTGTCAAAAGTCAACAGTCAACCAGGAATAAGACTATGATTCATAGAGTGTCCTATACAATTAGGATCAATTCTGCACTTGAATAATTGATATACTACCTTTGATAAATAGCTTTAATTGCTTCCTGTTAACAGAATTGTGAATTAATAATTTTCAATATTTGCTATCAGTGTTCGACATTCAGGAACTTTAATTGAAAGCAGAGGGGATAGAGGGAACTTCATTGGAGGACTGATTTGAAGGAGAAACAATTCAAGAATAATAGCACGGACATGTTAATCAGCCAGTTGGTGTAGAAAATAGCCAGGGATGTTTATTTTATTGTTATTTTTTGGGGTTGGATCTCCAACTCGTAGGCATCATTGAATCCATAAGGTGAGATAGGCTTGTGCTTCATTTCCACAGGGGACCCCCAATATCTGAGAGAGCCTAATTTTCCCCCTGCAAAGTTGTTATCCGCTGGTAGAAAAAAAACCCTTTCAGGGCCAATCATAACAGTCCTCCGTGCCACAGTGTGGCGTGGATAATGCAGCACTCAGTTGGAACATTTAAAGGGAGGAGAGTTGGCGATACACTCCCACAATCGATACTGGTCCTTTCTGACAGAACCGTAGAGCGTTAAATATACAAGAAAGGGGGGGGTCTACGCTAACCACGCACCTTACCAGCAACGTTGACATCCAGACAGGTTGAAGAAGTGTATTCATTTCTGTATATAGCAAAAGAAAGTGCAGATGTCGCGAACATTTAAGAGATTAGACCGGTAATTTAACTCGATACTATTTTGCCAATAATCTAGCATACCAGCTGCCCAACTGATGTAGTCTAGCTAAGTTATTATCTAGGTAGTTTTAGATTTGGGTAGCTGGCGACATAGCTAGATTGACTGCTTGGACGCGTTTAAACTCTTGTAGCTTAGTTAATATAACTTAGCTATAGCTACTGTAGCTAATAGGAATGTCACCTGCTAGCTCGCTATCTAGATTGTTAACCTAACGATATGCTGTTGCTAACTGTACATTTTAGGTGGCTAACAACAGCTTGGTAGCTCTCGTTGGCTAATTTAGTCTAGTCAACAAGCTGCAGGCTATTTGCTCACTCGCCATAGCACTTCTAATGTTTTCTAGCTGTTTGTATCTGATCTCGCACAAAGGCAGTTTTTAAAAGCAATTCGAAAATTCTTTGGCTAGTAGCGCCATAGCTAGGCGCCGATATAGCTAGCTAGCAGAATTAAAAAAAAATAATTAAAAAAAACCTAAGGGAATTTTCTAAACCCTGTCGCTGTATTTTTAAATATCCAAGTAACGTTATGGGAATGTGCTTACCCTGCCTGGGTGGAGCCGCTGATGACGTTGTTGTGACGCCGGATCCCGTAAGTGTTTAAGCAATAGTTAAATTATACGAACGCAATTCTGCTGCTTTGTGTATGGAATATGTAACGTTACACATTAATTATTTCTGATTTGCCACATTTTGTGCATGTAGCCTTTATGTATCTACAGGTACGATATATCCGCTAAGAATAGGGAACCAATAGACTACCAGTCCTTGCCCAATGCACACAACCTGTTAGATCTTTGCTCGGCTCGAACTAGTTAGTAAATCAATTACTAGAGTAATCTAACCTTTCTCCTGCATGAATTATACATCCTTATGTGTGTAATGATAATGGGTTACACTCTTCAGAACAACAATGTAAAATGCAATTTACTATACAGTGGTGTGGAAAAAGTGTTTGCCCCCTTCCTGATTTCTTATTTTTTTGCATGTTTGTCACACTTAAATGTTTCAGATCATCAAACAAATTAAAATTTTAGTCAAAGACAACACAAGTAAACACAAAATGCAGTTTTTAAATGAAGGTTTTTATTATTAAGGGAGAAAAAAAAATCCAAACCTACATGGCCGTGTGTGAAAAAGTGATTGCCCCCCCTGTTAAAACATAACTGTGGTTTATCAAACCTGAGTTCAATTTCTCTAGCCACAGGCCTGATTACTGCCACACCTGTTCTGAATCAAGAAATCACTTCAATAGGACCTGCCTGACAAAGTGAAGTAGACCAAATGATCCTCAAAAGCTAGACAGCATGCTGAGATCTAAAGAAATTCAGGAACAAATGATAAAGAAAGTAATTGAGATCTATCAGTCTGGAAAAGGTTATAAAGCCATTTCTAAAGCTTTGGGACTCCAGCGAACCACTGTGAGAGCCATTATCCACAAATGGTGAAAACATGGAACGGTAGAGAACCTTCCCAGTAGTGGCCGGCCGACCAAAATTACCCCAAGAGCGCAGCGACGACTCATCCAAGAGGTCACAAAAGACCCCACAACAACATCCAAAGAACTGCAGGCCTCACTTGCCTCAGTTAAGGTCAGTGTTCATGACTCCACCATAAGAAAGAGACTGGGCAAAAATGGCCTGCATGGCAGAGTTCCAAGATGAAAACCGCTGCTGAGCAAAAAGAACATTAAGGCTCGTCTCAATTTTGCCAGAAAACATCTTGATGATCCCCAAGACTTTTGGGAAAATACTCTGTGGTCTGACGAGACAAAAGTTGAACTTTTTGGAAGGTGTGTGTCCCATTACATCTGGCGTAAAAGTAACACCGCATTTCAGAAAAAGAACATCATACCAACAGTAAAATATGGTGGTGGTAGTGTGATGGTCTGGGGCTGTTTTGCTGCTTCAGGACCTGGAAGACTTGCTGTGATAAATGGAACCATGAATTCTGCTGTCTACCAAAAAATCCTGAAGGAGAATGTCCGGCCATCTGTTCGTGACCTCAAGCTGAAACGAACTTGGGTTCTGCAGCAGGACAATGAACCAAAACACCAGCAAGTCCACCTCTGAATGGCTGAAGAAAAAGAAAATGAAGACTTTGGAGTGGCCTAGTCAAAGTCCTGACCTGAATCCTATTGAGATGCTGTGGCATGACCTTAAAAAGGCGGTTCATGCTTGGAAACCCTCCAATGTGGCTGAATTGCAACAATTCTGCAAAGATGAGTGGGCCAAAATTCCTCCACAGCGCTGTCAGAGACTCATTGCAAGTTATCGCAAACGCTTGACTGCAGTTGTTGCTGCTAAGGGTGGCCCAACCAGTTATTAGGTTTAGCGGGCAATCACTTTTTCACACAGGGCCATGTAGGTTTGGATTTTTTTTTCTCCCTTAATAATAAAAACCTTCATTTAAAAACTGCATTTTGTGTTTACTTGTTGTCTGACAAATATTTAAATTTGTTTGATCTGAAACATTTAAGTGTGACAAACATGCAAAAAAAATAAGAAATCAGGAAGTGGGCAAACACTTTTTCACACCACTATGTGTTAGCCAACTAGTAATTAATAGTAGATTTGTTGGTCATTGAAAAGCAGTCCATGAAGGCACATATACATGTATTATATCAATTATATGTTATGTTTTAACCAATGTACTAATTGGAAAAAACAAATCTAAATCCAGTCTGTTTAAACTGATATAAGTTCATAGTGTATAGGTTTTATATTTATTGAACACCTGTTGATGAATTAATGTATAAAATATAAATATAAATATAAATATTCTCGCTGAGCTGAGAATTCTGCTGCAATAAATTGAGATCAGTGTTTAGCCCTGAGTATCTTCATATGAATAAATAAGTATTCCTGGCTGCTGTAACTGCTGTGCTCTTCCACTCTCCATGACGCTGTATTTAAGCTGGTCTGTTTTGTCCAGGACACAAAAAGAAAGCAACTCGCGGAGGCAGCTGAGAAGAGGCAAAAGGAGGTAACCTCATGCATTAGTATATGTGCCCACCATTCATGTCTATGCATTCCCTCATCCATATTACACTTGACGAATTTGGAAAATGCCTGCTTGATATCTGGACTATGCAATAGCTGCTGTACACTTGGCAGCCTGCCTTTGTTGTTAATTAAGTGCATTTTTGTGTATGCAGTGCAGTCTGTAAGCATTTGGACAGTGGCACAATTTCTGTTAGTTTTGCTCTGTAATCCAGCATATTCCACAAGAAATTAAACGATGAATATGAAGTTAAAGTGCAGACGCCTGTAATTTCTGGTTATTGACAGCCATATCGAGTGAGCCATGTTGGAATTGCAGTCCTAGTCCCCACCCCCTGATTTTATGGGGACCGAAAGTAATTGGACAGTTGGCTTCTCAGCTGTATCGGATTAGTTGGGCGCATTCCATCGCTTCCTTTGTGCGGTGTAAGAAAGCCTTCAGGAGCCGTGGTGGCGCACAGCTAAAGTAACGGACCTTGATGCAGACATTGGTCTGTAACAGTTGCACACCAAGGCCCGGGGGTTTGATTCCTGGAGTTTGGCCAGCTCTCGGGGAGAGGCATAATTGACTCGCTGCTCTGAGGGAGGGTCTCGGCAGGGGTTGGTAGGATCACCGTGTACAACAGCATCACGGTCGCGGGCTCTGAGACGATACGGCTTGGAGAAGGCGTGTCCTTCTCAGGATCGCTAGATCCATCTTGGCCGCTGAGGGACGGGGTCGTAAGCGGCGTATCCCCCGGCTAACGCCAAGTCATTGGAATAGGGTATAATTGACTACTAAATTGGGAGAAAAAGGGGAAAACTATTTTAAATATTAAGAAGAAAGCTTTCGGTATCTAGACTTGGTTCTAGGCTTTTGATTGCCTTTGGAGTGCCAATGACAGTCAAGGAAGCCATTATGAGACTGAGAAATAAGAAAAAAACTGTCTGAGTCATAGGTGTATGTCTGAGATCATTACCTTGCTGTGGGATGAAGCACAGTTTGGAGGCATTTGATTGCTTCAGCTGATAAGATGCTACTGTACACTTCAGAATTCATTCTGCTGCTGCTATCAGCAGTTACATTCTCAATGAAAGCAAGTGAGCCAGCGCCTCTGGCATTCATACATGCCCCCAAATTGGTACCCCCACCACCATGTTATGAGGGGGGGTGCTTTGGATATTGGGCAGTTCTTTACACTCCACACTTCACTGTTGCCATCACTTGGATACAGGTTATTCTTGGACTCCTCTGTCCACAAGAATATTCTGCATGCTATTTTAGGTACTACTTGGCAAACTGTAACATGGCCATCCTATATTTGTAGCTTACTAGTGCTTTACATCTTGCAGTGTAGCCTCTGTAGATCTGTTGGTGAAGTCTTCTGTAGTCACTGACACATCAACACCTGCCTCCTGAAGAGAGTTTTGGATCTGTCAGACAGCTGTTTGAGGGTTTTTCTTCATTATGGCCCACATTAGCTCATCATGCTCTGTCTTTTTACTCTATTTTTTTATTTTTCTGATTTCTCCCTTTTTTCTCTCAATTTGGTAGGCAATTGTACCCTATCTAATCCAATTAGTGTTAGCTGGGGGATACACCACCCACACCCCATCCCTCAGCGGCCCGAAGGAGAGCAACACGCCTTCAAGTCGTCTCATCTCATGCTCATGACCCTGATTCCGAGGCGCTGGGGTGCAATCCGCTAAATGTGCCAAGTCCCTCCCTCTGGAGCAGCGAGCCAATTATGCCGCTCCATGAGAGCCGGCCAAACTTGGCTTTTGGCAGGACCGGGAATCAAACCCCGGTCCTCGGTGTGCAACTGCAACAAACTGCAACCGCAAGTCCGCTGCATCTTAGCCTGTTGCGCCGCCGTGGCTCCCATGCTCTGTCTTCTTAATGATGTCCAGGGCTGTTTATTTTGGTTGGCCTATTGTTCGGCCTATCTCTCTGACAGTTTTTTTTCTTATTTCTCAGCAACTCTGCTCCTCGTGTTGACAAACGCCACTAACAGACTCCAAAGACAACCAAAAGCCTAGAATCAAGACTTTAGACTGGGTACTGATGACTACACCTATCTTTATTCATTGTTTCACTTTAAATGCAATGTGCTGGAGTGCGGAGCCAAAAGAACAGAAATTGTACCACTGTCCAAATACATACGGTCGGCACTTTTCTTCAGTTTTCCTGTACACATACTTTACGATCTCTCAAATGGATAACAATTACGACAAAGGCTTTTCTAGCACACGCACACAAATGGAGCGAGCGAGACATGTTTAGGTTGCAACTGTGGTCATATCTCTTAGTGCACTTATCTACTTTAGACAGGCGGAAAGCAGAATCGTGTAATAGCTGTTGCAGGCACTAGCTTTCCGAGGTGAAGGCAGGCAGGTAGGGAATGAGTGGCTCGCAGTGCTTCTGTTTGCTTGTTCTGCCTGGTCCTGAGTAACGTCATCAAAATCCCTGGCAGGAGACGGCATAAAAAAGTGTCCAATTTTGGAAGCGTAGCGGTTTGTTTTTTTTGTGGGCATGCCGCTCTTTTATTTTCTGTGTACCATTTTTATGCATATATATATATAAAAGGCATTGCTCAGTGTGTTATCTTGCCGGTGGCTTGTTTCTAGGGAAACCACGGCTGATGATATATGATGCTGGGCACTGAGGAATAACATGACTTTATGCAAATCATTTTACCCGCCAGTCATCCTGATCAAGACATGGGAGATGAATGCATTGCTTTTAACTTCCTTTACCATCAAAGATTTTTTTTTAACCACGGTTTTATTAGGACTTGACTTAACAGAAGCCATTTTATTTAACCATATTACACATTTTGAGGAAGGAAATTAGCAGTGTATAAAGCATGAAAGCTGCATTAAAGCTCAGTGATTTTCCCCAAACAAAAATCACCAACAAAAGTAGCTTTAAAAGAGACACAGGGGTTTGGGGGTTGCAGAATTGCACTGTACAGATACAACGCTATTTCCATTGAGGTTGAAAATACGCAGCTGTCTAATGAAGCAGAACAGTTGCTCTTGTGCATTACGATCATTGACTAATCTCTTTTCCTGGGGTCGGCATGCTTCCTGAAATGGTAGTGATGCCAGGCATGGCTTTTGTTGCGAGCATTACTAGGCAACGTAACATGTTTGGAGGAGGCTGTCTTGCCTGGGAGAAGAGGTGCCAGAGAAGGCTGCTCGCACCCGGGTTGTGCTGATCCATTTTAGATAGAGGGATCACTGATCTTCATGAGGGATTGCCGCAATAATGAAAATTTGGATACAACTGTTGAAGATGTTTATACTAAATGGGGTCAGAATTTTATAACCATAACATACTGTTCGTCAACATATATGGTTTTTACAAACTTTCTGCATATGGGTGAATACTCTAATTCAGAAAGTTTTTCCTCTAATCTTTACGGTTACACACACAGAGGTTGTTGGGAGCATGGGTCTAGACCCTTCCCAGTGCATAACTATAGCCACAGTATGTGTTAAACAGTTCTACACTAGTTTCTTGCCTAAAGACACTCTAGCTGTAACATCACCCGACAACTATATCCAGCAACAGAAGTTGTTTTCTACATCGGCCATTCAGTGGTTAGAATATGTGAACCCCCGTGACAATGTTTTCATTCAGCATGCTCTGAACCCGGGGGAGGTTAACATGGACTCTTTCTACCTAGATGAGTATTCAGAGCAGCCACGGACCGCTCCATCGTATGAAATGGCTGGTTGTTTTTATGTCACACAAGCCTGTTACACAAAAGTCCCCTTTTACACAAAAGTCCCCTTTTTTTTTTTTCAAACACGTTTAGAATACAAAGATCTTCACAGGCCCCTCACAGAGACCTTTACTTTTAAAACTGACCATTTCCCATTAAAATAAAAGATCATTATTTTTTATATGAAAATTTTAAATAATTTTTAACACCTCCAAAAGTGGAAGAGGTGGGAGAGGACGAGTCATAACCCGGACATGACGTCATCAATCATCCATCAAACTGATTTTGACGTTTAACATGCCTCTGATGTTCGTCATCCAGCTTTAACCCAGTCGTCTTTAAGTTTTGGGTCTTTCGGGAAATCTAAGCTAAGAATTTGATCTTTATTGTTCTTGGCCTGATCGAGGCAGCCAAACTGCACATTGAGTCATCTTAAATCTTGAAACTTGTAGATATACTGTAAGTCAGCTCTTGTTCGATTTCTAGTTATCTGTCTGTACTGAAACGAAAATTTCGCAACCGTGTGATGTCACACTTCCTAGATGCTTTGTGAACTTGCAATGATGGCGGCGCCCGAGAAAGTCAACACTCGATAAAGGCCTTACTTTTGCAGTGAATAAAATAAAAACTAAAGATAAAAAAAAATACTTTTATTGTTTGAATTTATTCAGTCTTATAAGTAAATTAAGTACGAATTTTCTAAATGCCCGTTTCTTGGAAATTTTGAAATGACCATAAATTATCACGGAGGGATGTATCCACTACACATCTGCCAAATATACTGTATATATATATATGTATATTCATAGTAATGTAAATAACTATAATAACACACATTTCAAGTCAGACATAAATTCTGTATTGAAAGCAATGTCAGGATTGTATGGTCTGGACTGCCTCCCCCACCTCCCTCCTCAGCTCCTCCCAAAATGCAGCACCCGCATGTAGACTGTATTGGAGAAGGAGGGAGTCTGGGAGAGGGATGAGGTCAGAAGAGGGATTAATATTGCTGTGAGGTGATGGTATTGTCCTCTGCACCACCATACCTCCAAGTAGCCCATGTTAACAATCTCTCCATATACAAAACTCATGAATCTAGAGGAGATGTGCAATGAGACTGAAACATGTATTGGCCATTAGGTCAGGGAATTCTTGATAGTTTACAGCCATTGACAGATTTTCTTTTACAGTCACTTTAAAAAATTCAATTCTGCAGCAGTGAATTTGTATATGCTAATTCATATTGCAGTCAGGAACCTATTCAGTGATTGATAGATAAGGTGCTGGATCATGGGTATTGGGTTTGACTTAGCACTTGTTCGTGGTTTTCTTTTCGGTTATGAAGAACGGTTGTGTTCCCACTACAAGTCTTTGGAAATCTAGTGGGCTCTCCAACCCTTCATGTGGGCGCACATACAATTTCTGGCCCCCCCTGTATTTTCCTATAGCGGCCACTCAGGCGATTCCCAGTGACCATGTTGTCACATCACAGATCACATCTGCCCCCCAAACGGTCCCGGTGAGTATGCAAAAAAATACACTGCACACATCGCACTGCGTTTGATAAAGAAATCCACCCTTCTGCAGTCTGTTGATCACTGCCATCACCACTTGTTAAGGTTCATCGGTAGCATGACGTCAATCTCTGCCACTCTGCCCACAGGCCTGAGCAAACAAAGTGTCTGACAATGCTTTTCTAGAATCTGCATGTAAGCATTGGCTTCCCACAGTAGCAAACTTACACCCCTAACTCCTCTGTGGCTGTCATTTTCTCTGCCTGCGTTTCTGTGGTCTTCTGACAAGCTCATGTAACTTTTGAATTGTCATGCATTTCTTTTTAGCCCAAGGACTCTTTAACTACTGAGAATTGAGTTCAGGACGGTTCCGTGTCATTTGGACTGGATCAGGGTGCTACTGCTCTGTGAACATGGTATCTAAGAGAAACATAAATATTCTCTGTCTTGACATATAAAAGTTTGTTGTACATTGCCAGAGTGTGAGGCACTACTAGTGCTAGCTCTAGAGCATTATGACTGGGACTGGGTGCATTGGAAGGTTTCCACCGTGCTGAAGATTTAAAGGAGTAACATGGTGGTTGGTCACACTTTCTCGGTTTTTATATGCAATTTGCACAAGAGGGCATTGAAGAAACACGATGAAAGTATTAAATATGTCCGTTCTTTAGCTTTGGAGAAGTAAGCGTTTTAAATTTATCGTCCTATTTTCAACCGGTTGAGAATGTTCTAGTAGTGCGTCACATGAGGATAAGCACTCCCCTTATCCCTGCCCTATAACTCCTGACCCACAGTTTGCACTGCTGGCCTATGGGGGGCACATCAGAGGTAATTGGCAGTTCTCATTACTACGCCAAGACAGGTTTGCTGAACTTTTATCGCTGAGAAAAATATGTTTTAAAATACATTTAAATGAGTGAAAAAATGATGTACATTTGTTTTATTGTTGCCTAAAGACAACTGGCAAGTGACACATTCAACCACCATGTTACTCCTTTAAGCCTTGCTGCAGGTGCTTCACACAGTGATTACTTGCCAAACTGTCAGCTTACCAAAAAAAACTCTCTGGAACCCCATTAGGAAGAAAGTGAGCATTTGGTGCAGCAGATAAGGTGCTTCTGTACTCTTCAGAATTAATTCTGCTGCTACTATCAGCAGTTACATTCTCAATGAAGGCAAGTAAGTCAGCGCCTGTGGTAGCAATGCATGCCCAAACCGGGTTTCACAGACGAGGTGGGGTGCTTTGGTTCTTGGGCAGTTCCTTTTACCCTCCACCCTTTGCTCTTGCCATCACTCTGATTCTAGTCGACCTTGGTCTGATCTGTCCACAAGACCTTTTTCCTGAACTGTGAAGAGTGGTATTCCTTTTGTGTTTGAAGAAGAGCGTTTGGTGAAGAGCGAGATTAGTGAATGTTTCACCAGATAATCTTATTGTCAGCTACGCCTATCCTTAGCACAGTATTGAATTACAGTACAACAGGAAGTCGTAGCCAATTGGCTGTCCAACGTCACGTGTATTGTAGCTGTGGAAGGCAGCGACTTGGAGTCCTGTTGTCCGAACATTTATTTTGCTGAATACAGTAATGAAAACCAATAAATAGAAAACCAGATGCTGTCAGGCATGTGCATTGAAAAAGTTTAGAAATTCACATTATCCCTTCTGAAATTATAGCAAACCAGGTTGCATAATTTGCAGGGGGAACGAAAGGACAAATTATTTGGAAGCTTTACAATTATTTCCATATTCATGAGAGTTAAACGCATATGAAACATCCTATCCACTATGAATACATGCAACCATTCTTGTTAGTGAACGTTGTGCACTGGCATCTCTGTTTCACCAGACAACCCACCGAGGAATCAAAAACCCAGAGGCAGTGGAGAGGAAGAGGAAAAAACAGGAGGAGATTGAAAAGCAGGCCATGACAACCACACCCACAGGGGGTGGGGGGCTGAGGGTGAGATTTTGGACTGGTCTGTCGGATCACTAATCCAACGGTTGTGTCAGATACTGTGTTTCTGGGACGGTTTTCCGAGTGCCTTTGAAACATTTAGCCTTGGAATTGTTGAGGATTCACATTACTACCTAATGGGCTTTAATTAAGTGGATTTTATTTCCAGAAGAAAAAAAACAATGCATTAGGCACTTTAAGAGTGAATGTGATAAAGCCCTCCTCATTCATTAATCTTTGCTGTGTTGTGTTGAACCTGCTCTGAAAATTTAACCAGGTACCAGAGCTAAATCTTTCTAGAAAATTTGATTAAGGATGCAACTCCAACATATCCAAAATAGCGGGTGAAATTTCCTTTGCAATTGCATTTTCCGTGTGCCTTCTCAGTTAATGTTATTGACAACATTATCTTTACACAGTGAGAAAGTGCTCTCAGATGACTCTCATTTAACAATACAATTCTCTGATGCAAGATATGAATTTTACACACAATATTACCTCGTGGAGTACAAAGCTCACATTTTCAGGAGTTCTATATCTCATCATTATCTACCAAAGCACGGAAAAAGATACAAATCTGAGCGGTGATGTAGTTCATCAGCTTTGTTTACATTAGAAGTGAGCGAGGTTTCTCCACTGGCTGACTGTTTTCTTCTTTCTCATTTCAGTGGCAAATGGGCTAAAGCTGAAGAGTGGAAAAAAACGGTAGTCGGTGTTTTTCTCTTTTGGGGTCAATCAACCTGGACAGAGTTACCAATTGACTTGAGGAAGCTCTTTCATTTGTTGTTCAAGCTATCGGGAGTCCTTTGTGTAGGATCTAGGCAGAGATGCGCCAGGCTTTTGCGCTGCAAGATTGACCCAGCCCAGCTTTCTGATTCGTCAGAGCGCTTTATAAGACACGCCCACCAGACAATGCCAACTATAAAACGCTAATGGTTTAATGCAGCAGCAGGAGCAAACGTGCAGAACATTCACATACACTACAGAACTCATCGGAATGGACGCCATTTTCCCCACCGTGAACAGACGTTTGAGATATGTGCTTTTACACATAGCCATGTACTGTGCTGTACCAGACATTATTTTGAAAGTTGTATCATCACCCTTTTTTTTTTTTTTCCTTTTTTTTTTCCAGTAATGCAACCGTACAAATAAAACCATTATACCGTGGTCTGGGTGAATACACAATTTTGACTGGCTGGAATGTGTGTGTTAAAACCACGAGAACGGCGGGTGTGGTCATTTGACTACTTTTTTGCATTTTTAACCTTGATATCTCCCGGAAGTCGAACCACGACCTCCTTTCATTACTTTTCCTAAATATGTCATATATATATATATATATATATATCTGTCCATATTTTATCATTCAGAAATTACTCTCTGGAAATTAAATATCAGATGTTTACCAAGAACAGCAGGGTAAAGGGGCTGAAGTGAAGCTCCTACCCACTGCCCCTCTCCCCTTCAGGCCACGGCACGCAGATTAGGAGGGAGCCCCAAAAGGGAGCCCCAAAATTTTAGCTTCATCCCAGTGAGAGGACGACTATCGCTAGTCATTACGATAGACAGTCTATCATAGCTTTCTCCATTCCTTCGATGACCGACTCGCAGAATTACAAACAAGTTGTCAATACTTCCAAGGGAAGTTTTCATGTGCTTTTCCCTGAAAATCTCTACTCTGGTGTTCATTCAGGGAAACGTGTAGGCTATGTTTGCCTGGCTTGCTGGCAATTCACAGAAGTGCTCTGAGAATCATTAATCTTCATTTGGAGCCTGAGCTGTCCGATTTACACCTCTAATTTCCAATTTGCGAAACTAAAATAACCTGTGTGTAAATGTGCGCGTAATATGGGTAATGTTTAATCACCACAATCAATCTTTCAATTGAATAGCTCCGCTACAATACAATGTTTTCCATTGTTTTCAGATAATTCTATACGTAGCTGTGTGCTAAGTGCTTAGGCCTAGTTTGTTTTCTATATGTGCAAAGTTTCATCTTTTTTTCATTTTATATGATTGGCTTTCACATTGAGATTGAAACATCCTTCTCTCCCAGCAGCATAATACTCTCCTATAGAGAGAATATAGCCATACCAGAGGTGACTGGTAGGCATAGACTCACACACCAGTACTCACCTCCAACCTCTATAATTACAAAAAAAAGACAATATTAAAATAAAAAGTTTTTGTATATAGTTAACAATCTTAACATTGGAGGCTTAATGAACTGTATAGGGTTCGTATAACAATAAAAAACAGTGTCCCAAATAGCCTACTGGACACCTGATTTTGGTAGTTTGTTATTAAAATGCTTCCACACAAAAAAAAAAAGACTTAAAATTCACGGCGTCATCTCCCCTTCAGACATTTCATAAGTTTCAGTGTTGTGTGCATGGATTTGTTTCTTGGACAAAGTGAAAAGAAAAAAATTTCCCAAGATGGGGAGAGGCTTTCGAGGGCAGATATGAAGGATATTGTAATATACACACAGAGATGAATACACTTCAACTCAGCTTCTCTTTATAGGGAAGCAACACGAAAGATAACAGAAAGAGAAAGCCTGCAACTGAAGCAGCGGACCCTCTCTTTTAACCAAAGGGATTTAAAAATGGTGTTAAATAAAAGCATTGAAAATAATTGTTCTCATTCTGAACACATTAACAGCTTTTACAAGAACAGCTTAACCACACCAGTGAATACACAATGACGAGACCCAACAAGACCCATTTCCTCAAATGAGGAAGTTAATCATTTAATTATGTTACAATAACACAAACTGTGCCACTATCAATAGGCTACATTACGACCTCCAATCGCTTTTAAAAGTTTGTGTCAGTTTGTATGCCATCTAGCCAAAGAAATACACTGGTTCACGCTTCCAAATCCAAACTTACCCAGTTTAGAGGGGAGCAGCATTAAAACAGAGTTGCAGGCTTTGCACACAGTTGCATTTTATCAGGTTCTAAAATAAAATGAACTGACCTGCTGATTGCCCTTTATCCTTGTCAGAAAAACATTGTTATGAAACAAAAAATGCTCACGAGTTGTGGAAAATGAATGTTTTATATCCTAAGCTAGCCTACATGTAGCTACAACAACACCCCCAAAAAAACAAACAAAAAAAAAACCATTTCAGATGGCTAGACTAAACAAAATAAAAAGTATTTAAACATGAAATAAATAAATGACTTGCCATACTTGCACGTCTGTGATGGAGGCTCCAGGCTGCTGCTACACGAGCAGGCCACACCCACTGTAAGCCAACGACAGGCCGTCTCCACTGCCACAAAGGCTCTCAGGGCTAGTCTGTCTGTGGCCCTGGGGCACAGAAAAAGAATCCAATCAGCATGGCAAAAATATGTTACTTATAAGAGAAAACACGCCCCTCAAATTAAACCCCAATGTGGAACACCCATGGCTGGAAGCAAGAGGCGTGCACTGCTAAAACTGACAGATATGAGAGAGAAAAAAGTAAGAAACTGACTTTAAATATTGTGTATTTAGTGTACACAAGTACACAATTTAGCAGACCAAAAAGCCAATATTAGATATTACAATATAATTTAGTAAAATATGTTTTTTTTTGTTTTTTTTCCTGACTGACAGATCGGGGGTAGGGTGGTGTACGATGTGCCCCTGAGCCACACTAAAGTTTATACATTAATTTCTACTTTTTTATAGATTGATTCAAACAATCACCTTTTTAAAAAAAAAATATATATATCTTTTTTTGAAACAAAACCAAACTGAAATTCTGAAACATGATCTTTTCTATTATAATCATTTACCGAGTGGACTATTATAATGATAAATGCAGGATTGTGTTCATATTTTAAATGTAACAAAATTAAGCTTGGTTGTTTGTATATCATTCTCAGGTCTCACAGAGCATTTATTGTGTTACTTAGGGGAAGGACTCTCAAGCGAAGGAACTTCATGAAATCAGAATCTGTGCTTATGTTTGAAATCTTTCGCTTCTTTATGGTGATCTCACAGCCTTGATATGACATTGCCACTTGCATTGTTTCCTCTTAAATCTTGTTGCCATTGCTTGGCATAGTTGTTGGAGCATTTACTTTCTATCTCTTGATGTTGACGTGTTTATGATTGTACACTAATGAAGTGTTTATACTGAGCTGTTGTGAAAAGGCTTGCTGTTTGGCAAGAGCTGAAATTAGCATTTATGGCTAAATTTATATAAAATCTGCTGTCCGCAGCATGGAGATTAGTACATTGTTATGATGAAGTTTTAGTGTATAATAATATATAGTGTATTTATTATTTACAGGATTTCAAAACAGCCTGTGTTTACAGGAATAGCCACCCCCCTCCCTTCTTATCTGGTGATTCAAATGAACATGCAACTTAGACGGTGGGGAGGTGCCTTTGTGTTTTGTCGATGTGTTGTTAGTATAATGGTGGCATACGAATAAACCTTTGTTTGTTATGTTGTTTTGGTATTCTTCTCCTCTTTAATGTATTTATTTTATTGTATTCTTTTGAAGGGCTGCATTGTTAGGTGCTTTCACCTGAGTGTTCGCTCTGTTGTGTTTTTTTTATTACTCTTTATTTTTCTTGAGTGTGAATGGGCAGAAAAAAACAAAATCATAGGGCTATGAAACTTGCTGCACAGCTAGGTTCAGTTGTACTGCGATGACCTGTGTTGCGGTGAGGTAAGAGGAATATAAATTAATATGCCTCTAATTCTCAATTCCTTTGCCAATCAAATGGACACCTCCGTCTGTCAGCCCCCAATTGGCCATTGGCAAATGCATGATTGGCATTGAATTTCACCAATCGCTGCTCAGAAACGGTTGCTATGTGGACCACCACCAGTATCAGGCTGATTCTGTATGCAACATTGTTATTGATGGTGAAGAACACTTTAGCAACATGTTACAAAGGTTCTTTTGTAGGTGGATAAAATGTGTTTTTGGGGAACTTGTAAAACGGACACGTTATCCTGAATGTCTGAATGTTCTTTTTATTCCCGTAATCAAGCTGAAGACAAACTTGGAAACGTGTATGTTGACTTTGAGGATGACCACAGCTTGACATTAGACGGACACACATTGGCTGGAAGGCACGACATTGATAACAACACATAAAATCTCTAGTCTACTAGCTGTGTTTAGCTGAGGGATTACAGATGCAGTCATTTAAAGTCATCGCAGTATTCTGGAGGTCTGTTGGGTTTCCGCAGGTAGATCCCTGTTTTTCCGTAGGTGTGCTTGTCAAGTTGGGTCATTGTAAAAAAAAATAATGACCTGTAATGGTCGACAACGACACCAGGTGGTGTAAGGAAGCGCGGCATTGTGAAAGTTCAGCCTGTTCAGTGGCACCTGATTACAGTTTTTTACTGTTGCTTACATGCATCTCACTTCTATGGCAAAATGAAACTTTTCAATCAAAACCTAACAATCCTTTTTCAAAATGGTATTTTTGCAACAAAGTAATGCACACATGCACCATTTGAATTACTCTTTTAAAGCAGCAACAGAACACTGATGTACTTTATACAAAACACTTCTGTCTTTTAGTACTTTCTATACCTATATTTTCTCATACAGGCTTCTGTGAAAGATTGTTCCAGTACAGTACATCTACCTACATTTCAATAAACACAAAAATAGGCTTCAGAGAAAAATATATACAGCTCATTTTTTTTGCCATTGAAGGTTTTTACAACAACAAAAAACACAAAGAAAGGTAGAATTACAGTGCAGTATTCAATACAATATGTTATTGTAAACTCACAGAAATAAAAATAATAGTAATATTACAGTGCAATAGTAAAAGAAAAATAGTGTTGTAAGGGTTGGGGTGGATGGTTTGTGGATCCCGTCTTCTGTTAGAGTCTGGGCACATCACCTCATCCACATCACAAGCAATGTCCTCCCTGGCCTGGCAACAGCGAAAATGGCACCTGCCTCAGTGTGAACGTATCTATGCAGTGCCATTCTACTGCCACGATCTACTGCCATTACTGTATTACAGTATAGAGCACTGACACTTGGAACCCTGTACAGCTGCTTCATCCTAGGTTGGTATTGGCGCAAGATGCAGCAGTGTGGATATACTGACACGCTTCATATGATGGAATGATGTGTGGTCTGTGATGTTTTGCTCTCATAGTTGATGTAGGCGGATGATGTTTGCCTACACTGTATTGGCAATGGCCAGTTCCTGTTCCTGGGTGAACAGACGTTGCCTTCCATCCTCAGAAGGTCGTAACACAGTAAAATCAAAACTGTTACATGTACTTCACAGCACTATACCTTTTTTTCACTGAGGAGCATAGACCTAATACTCATTAAACAGGAAAATAAATGCTGTGTTGTTTTATGAAAGCCTAACAAACTATAGCTAAAATGATTCTCAGTCGTTACTTCAATACCATACCACTAGCTGGTTCTAGGTTCAGCTGGAGTTCTACTGCGTTTTTTTGCTCGCGGATCGGATCACACTTTTACTGTACAACAGGATTACCGATACTGGCCTGAGAAGTTTGTACTTGAGCTCTTCTTGTTTTAGGGAGCCTATACAAAACATAGGTAATAGCATTCATATGTATAAGTACTTTTGTAGCATGCAGCAGCAAAATGGACAAAGTGATCATTCCTCCTGAGACAAGTAAACAATGATATTCTATCAACACGTTTCCCTGAGTTAGCATGTTTTAGAATTGCATTGTTATGCATTTGGTTTGCTGGACCCTTGTCATGAAAAGGACCCTGACATTATCTTAATTCATGTAGTACATGGATTTCCAAAATGCAGAGAAGGCGAGGTCCCCCCACGCTTGTTTTTCCACCCACATGTTACAAAATAAGAAACTGGTTATTAAGGTTATTAAGATTGAACCCTGAGTTTTAACGTGTTCAAATGGTATATCCTGTTACCATAGTGATTACCATTACGCCGTTAATAACGGAATGAATGCAAAAATAAGCTCTGGGCCAGTGAGACTAAAGGGGTTAATGAATACCTTGAGTATCCAATGAGTAGATTAACTCATTACAAATAGGTAATAAAGAGACCCTCAGCTATGCATCAAGTTCCATAGGAAATGAATACGGGTCCATTTGGACCCATTTGTTGCATTCTAGGGGTAATCATAAGCACTTTTTATTCAAAAGTAAAAACTTTAATTTGACCATGAAGACCAATGAATTGAAGATGTGAATGGATCCTGAATGATACAGTTATTTTATTTTTTAAAATACAGCAAGAAGAAACTGGGTCCATTTGCACCCATGTTGTGTATAATGCAGAAGGAGAACAATATTTATAAATTCACCAGAACATGCCATGTTCACTCACATTGTTTTAAGATACACATGGTCAATTCCATTGTAATGTGCCAGTACTTTTTATTGATTTCAAGTAATTTATTATTTTAACATCAAATTATGTCTACAGTGCAGTCAGTAAGTATTTGAGCAGTGGTCCAATTTCTGTCCGGTGTGCAATGCTATGTTATGGGCAAGTACTGAATACAAGTGTTAATTCTGCCATCTTTCTTCCTCCTCCTTTCCCTATGACCCCCACTAGGTGGCAGCATAGTCATATCACAACATCTCACCTCTGAGAAAAAAAAGAAAAAAGATTTTGAGAATATGTCTGCTTCAGGTTTTTAGAGGGGCTGTAGCTGGTGTGGCCTGTCTGCCTGTGTAGCTTTCATGGCTGGCTTCAGGCAGGGTGGGTCTGTAGGAGACAGAGTGGGTCTGTTGGAGACAGAGTGGGTCTGTTGGAGACAGGGTGGGTCTGTAGGAGACAGGGTGGGTCTGTTGGAGACAGGGTGGGTCTGTTGGAGGGTGGTTCTGTAGGAGACTGGGTGGGTCTGTAGGAGACAGGGTGGGTCTGTTGGAGGCAGGGTGGGTCTGTAGGAGGCAGGGTGGGTCTGTTGGAGACAGGGTGGGTCTGTTGGAGGCAGGGTGGGTCTGTAGGAGACAGGGTGGGTCTGTTGGAGACAGGGTGGGTCTGTTGGAGGGTGGTTCTGTAGGAGACTGGGTGGGTCTGTAGGAGACAGGGTGGGTCTGTTGGAGGCAGAGTGGGTCTGTAGGAGGCAGGGTGGGTCTGTTGGAGACAGGGTGGGTCTGTTGGAGGGTGGGTCTGTAGGAGGCAGGGTGGGTCTGTTGGAGACAGGGTGGGTCTGTTGGGGGCAGGGTGGGTCTGTTGGGGGCAGGGTGGGTCTGTTGGAGGGTGCGTCTGCATGTCAGCTCTCTTCTGCTGAGCTGTAGCTGTGTGCTCAGGGGCCCATCCTGCCTGCTCAGGGGCCCATCCATTTCTGTCCTGCTGTTCCCCTGCCTGTGTCCTGGTGAGATGACGTTGGAAAGAGTGGCCCAACCAAAGCCCGACCTAAACCCCATAGAACATCAATGGAGAGACCTGAAGATGGCAGTTCACAGACACTTACTATCCAACGTGACGGCGAGTCAGAGGATCTTCCAGCAAGAATGGGAAGCACTGCTCACATCCACGTTTGCAAAGCTTGTAGAGACTTAACCAAGAAGACTTGAAGCTGTAATTGCTGCCAAAGGGGCTTCTCCAAAGTACTGTATTAACCCTCTCCACTTTTCCCCCCTAGAGGGCAATTTACACCCATTTTGAACTAGTCCTATAAAAGTTAAGTTGAAGACTCAAGATAAGAGGCTTTTGGGAAATTTGACACAGAACAAATTCATGTCAGAGCATGTTTATACAGTGTACGCAAAAGATATATTAAAATACAAAAAAACGTATCTTTTTATAATTTAGCACAGAGTATCTCAATTATCTGAAGGACAACCCCAGAACTACTATATTTATATTTGTGTACAAACTTGATTTCAACTTGTGTACAAAATTTGGTAAAGATATCGACAAGCATTCAAATCCCAAATCTCTCCAACTGCAAAACATCTGCAATTTGCATATTGTTTTGATACAAAATGTTAGGAAATTGACCTTCACGTGTCTTTTATTCACATATATTAGAGTATGTTTTTATAAAACATGCCTGAAGTGTCATAAAAGCTCTCCAAAAAGGATTACTCACCCTAATGCTTTCTAACCAACCTGCATTCCATTTGAAATGCAACTTTATTTCAAAATTAGGTTATCCAGAGCCCTGTTAGCCAGTAAAATGACAGGTTTATCTATAGCAAATCCAAGTCATAGCAAATTTTCTGTTACCACCTCATATGACATGGACGTGGGGTTCGATTTCATTGTTTCATGCCTGTGTAATGTTTGCCAACAGTTTGATGCCAACTTCCTGCTCACAGCATAAACAGTAGAAATGGCATGAGAAAATCATGTTTTTTTCTTTTTGTAGTTTATTTGTGTGTTATTGTTATGGACAGTGAGAAGAGTCTGGCGGCAGCTCTCAACCATATTAGCTGAATCTGTCCAGTGAAAGAGGTTACTGGGAAGAAATGGTGTGATTACTTTCTTGAAGTGGAAGAGGATCGGATGCATCTTCTGCGCTCAGACTCAGAAAATAAACTGCCTTATGAACACGTCTAAGTATGCTGTACGATTAACACATTGTCGCAGTCTGAAAAGGAATATGCTCATAATGGGCTTTTCAGCAATGAGAGAAGGACTGAGGTGACAAACGACAACTGCATTCCTACCAAGAGAAAACATCTGTGGAAACCTTTCTCTTCATTCACAGGAAATTCACATTTTCTTTATGTAATGATCTCATATTTTCTTTATGTGATAATAATTTCTCAAGCTAGCTTAATGCGTTTCTTCTAGTTGTAACGGCAATTGAATGTGGCTAGTCTATGAATAGTGGGCTCATTACTGATAGAAATAAATGCAAAACTTAATAAAGCTTATTCAATAAAAGGCGTTGGCGCATGAAACAATTCCAGTGGTTTATTTAGCAAAAAGAAGAAAAATGGGTGCTAATACATGGAAGTGTTCGGTCGAAAAAAGAGGAATTGGGACAGAAACTCCCGTTGCATCATTTATTAGAAATAATAAACACGCTTTTGACTGGAAGCTCCTTCAGCAGGTGCTGTGCAATGTGTTAGCTGGTATTCAGTGATGTGCTTACTCAATCCAAAATTATGTGCTGATCCAATTACTTTTGTTTCTTGAAACTGGCAAATGAAGTTTAATGTAACCAGTTTGTCAGTTGGATGAAGGGATGGGATGTGGAAAAGCCAGTAATGTGTTCATCAGCTATTTACACCACTTCTTCACTAACTGATTTCTCAGAACTGCGGTTTGGAAAAGTATAATGCCCTATTTAACATTACGGCTAAGGTATTTGGTCTATCTTGGTAAGTGACACCTTGTTTTGTAGCTCTGAATCTCTACTTGAGTATCATCTTATAAAATGCTACATTTGTGAACGTGCCCCTCATACGTGTTGGGTCACATAAGGGATGTATCCAGTGTGACACTATTTCAAAATAACCGAAAATAACCCTTTTCTGTTTATTCATTTATTTTAACACAACAAATTTCAAAACCTACCAAAAGTAGGAAAAACAGTTACAGATGGGGGTCTTTACAGTATCTCCTATGTATGTGCACAGTGGGCACCATACAATTAAAGCAAGTTAAAATGGGAAAATAGTTTTCTTTACTCTTAAATTCAAAAGTAACTGGTACATACATTTTAGAAATAGAAATAAAAGTAAAACATTTAGCAAAAAAACCATAAAGAAATGTGAGCAAAATGTGATCGTATAAACACATTTGAATGACTGGAAATACATTTGATTGTCTTGTTTCAATGCACACAGTGTTAGCTCCATTCACAATGGTTATTGGTCCAATAAATTTTTCCTTCAACTTCAAACCAAAGGTTGAGCTGTAGTCTGTACATGACAAGAACATTGCATAGATTACTATTCTCTGTACATTTATCAGCAACTGCATTTCATATTGAACCCTCTGAAAAAAGTACCTCTTGGTACTTTTATTGTTCTACAGCATGCTTCACCCAAGGCACTTAATATCAGCCTTGATTCAGTATTATTCTAGCATTCCCACTGGTCTGTCAACACAATACTTCAGACCACAAACCGTGTTGTTTATTGTACTTCTCGTTTAATTGACACCGATTTTATGGAAACATATTGCCACAAGTGTAGCAATGTCTGCAGAACAACTGTCTAGATCAGGTCCCATGGGAGGCACAGACAGCGACCCCACATGGATATCTCTGAGAATGCACCATACCTCAGTACAGGGCACTGTGTGTTCCTGGCCCATCTCAGTATCTGTAGACAGAATAACCCAGCATATAGTACAAAAACAAAAAATAGAAATGCCCCCACAACAGTTGTTGCTTTTTAGTCAATGCAAGGTGCCATGCATCATCACATTCACAGAACATTTCTTAAATTCTTCTTAATTCTTCATTCTTAATAAAAGAAATATAAAGAAACATACACAGACCTTCCGTTTTCTTTTTCAATTTTTCCTCAATTTAGTTAATTCTTCACAACCATACAAACATGTCTTAAGTGTCAACACAATTTATAAAATTGGAATACTTTAGTTTTTTTTCGTCCACTTCCTGGAAAATGATATTTTACAGCCTCATGTGCCAGTGGGCGTGAATCAGTTTCCATTCCCTTCCAATCACAATCCTTTTCACACAGCGGCGTGCATCCTCATTTGACGTCCCCCCTCCTCATCTGGCATCAGTCAAATCGACTCCCCGCCCATCAAAAATCCCCGCAAAAGATCCGTTTCACTCGTGTGTCACTGAAGCCAGTGCTGCTCTAACTTCTGTTTCAGCTAGTCTTTAAACTGAGTAATCCAAGGAACACAAGTCTATATTAAAGGCTTCTAAGTAAAATGTTTACAAAAAAGAACAACACAGCTGAACGTAATTCCTGGCTGTGTGAGACAGTCATACCAGTTATCTTGAAAGGGTAAGAAATGTGCAGTTAAGCATTTTACCATTGACACATAAGAGTCCCTTCCACCTCAGTTCCACTACTCAAAATGTCAAGGATACTGATACTCCAACCAGGTACTGCAATAACTACACAACACGACGAACATAAAGCCTACTGAGGCGAGACCTAATTCCAGTTTACTGAATGATATCTGCAGCATTTACGGCCCGTCATGGGCTCAGAAACAGAAGTTTGAATTTTGGGCCAAACTGTCACTTGGCTATGGTGTAAATTGACCGTTGGGTATCTGTACGGACAGTTTTTCCTTCACTTCTTGCTCCGGTAGTGAGCGGCCACCACCAGGTAGCTGTCGGGGCTGAGGTCCTTGATGCCGGGCGGCTTGCTGGCCACTGGGGAGGTCTTCCCCTCCAGCCGGGAGATCTGCAGCATGCGACAGGGGTCGTGCTTCAGCAGGTAGCTCTCGAAGGTCTCCCAGCCTCCCCCGACCCGAACCATCACGTGCTTATTGTGCAGCATCTACAGGAGGCAGAGCCAGGCCACAGGGAGGAAGAGGGGAAGTACCACAGAGTTTTATTCACAGAGAGCGTCAATGGATGGAACATACGTATCTATATTTGACTCGCTGTTGATTATTCTGTCAAACTACACTATTCTGTGCGCTCCTTCCCCCAACTCATGTTTCGAATCACAACTGTAATACAACTACATTAATGTGGTGGAGTTGAGTTTCGCAAGGCATGACAATATTTCTGTCTTCGTTTACACAAATTTACAATGTGTGTGTATGTGTGTGTGTGTGTGTGTGTGTGTGTGTGTGCGTGCGTCTGAATGCATATGTGTGTTTTTAAGGCAACACGGTGTCCTTTATTCATGATGTTTTCTGCAGAATAATGAAAGGCTCACACTCCACTTCTTTCCTTTCCTTGCTCCTGACCGGGAAATCGACCGGAGTCCACCATCTTTAAGGACATTTAAGGACTTAAATGTTCCTTCTAGGAGCTAGAAGTAGAAGTTAGGAACTCTCAATATTTCCTTTGAGCAAGAGAACATCAGCGCATCCTTGTGGAAGTATTTTTTTGGAAAGCAGTAAAGCATAAACCGGAATACTGTTGGTATTATAGTGACCTCTGTTGGCCAAATTTGTAAATGCATCCTGGAACATCCTGTTCAGCTGTGCCTTTGTGTTAGTAAATTACTACATTGCCTTCTGCATTCTGGTAGTTCAAGCGTGGAGAACAGTTTGCAGTGTTCTAATCTTGTACATTTGTAAATTTTCTGTGACCAACTCTGGCTGAACAGGGTGTGCTGTGTGTTTTCAGTGGAAGTGATTTTTTTGCACTTGTAACATACATATATAATATGCCATTTTTACACCTTTTACACAAGCAGTGTATAGTATTCGTATATGGTACGTGTCATGGTATAGCCTGTTTGAATTTACATTAACGCCATCTGGATGTACAGTTAATTGCAACATACCCACACCTTCTTCAAGGTCCATATCAACATTGAGCAGTCAAAAGAACTAGATCTTTTCTTATCACTCCACTTTTATATTCAAAACAATCACAATCAAAAACCATTTCCAGACAGGTTGTTTAAAGTAGATGTTCAAATCCAGGGCATATTAGTGATCACTTTGGAAGGCCGTGATGTCTCTCATTTCCTTTCCCTGCTCCATTTGAGCACTGTGCTTATTGCATGGGTCAGAGGGATTGCTGTCCCCCCTCTTTCGTCTGATCCATCCCTTTCTGTATAAGGGGATCTTGGGACTCATTACCATCTTATTAAACATTTACAGTCCTGCCTGTCTTTGATCAGTAGCTCCCATGATGTGTCAAACAAAGACGAGATTGCCTCTTTAATATCTCATCTGGCCAAATACAACTGTCTCACTGCCTCAGCTGTACACAAAGCTTAAAAACGAACAGGAAAATCCATTACACACACAAGCACACACAAGCACATGTAGTAGTGTGGAAGAATTTGGGCACCCCTGGTCAAAAAGCCTTTTATAATTAATGTCTATGTCTAATGTCTATAATTAAAGTGAACAGAAGCAAACCTGACCTCTAAATGGTCTAAATGTTAACCATGACACATTTCTTCAAATTTTAAAGCAAGATTCAAAATAATAAAAAAGGAAAAAGGCCCTGTGCAAAAGTTTGGGAGCCCTGTTAGTTAGCACTTTGTAACTCCTCCTCGGGCAACTATAACAGTTTGTAAGTCTTCCTGTAACCAGCTAAGAGCCTTTCAATTCTCATACTTGGAATCTTTACACATTCTTCCCGACAACGCCTCTAGCTCAGAAATATTCTTCGACCACCTTGCATGTACGACATGTTTTTGAGATCTCTCCACAGATTTTTAACTGGGGACTGTGGTGGCCATTCCAAAACCATTCATCCAACTTGGTCTTAATTAGGAGACATGGACATGCTGGAAATAAAGCATGCTTTAGAAAAGTGCAATGAAAAAAATGTATAATGCCTCTAGCATGCCATGCAGTTTACAGTACACTACTACTGTAAGATTGTTTAACCCCTTAAGTAGCACCCCTTGTTGACACAAACTTAATAGTGACATACCAAAAAAACAAAATGGTTACTATTCTTGAATCTTTTTGACTACAGGCATAATCCTGGTTTTTTTTCTCACTTAAATGATTTTCTGTATTTGACTGGAAACAGATTATTGTAGCTGTGGCTAGTGCACTTAGAAACACAATGGAGCCAAGTCACAACACAGGACAAATTCAATTTGAAAATTTGAGGACAGTATCACCAAAAATGAGCATTCCGCATTGTTTTTTCTAATCTATGTCTAGGCAGTTTTCCAAGCACACATGGAAACTAGATGATATTATAGGTCTTATGAGGTGTAAAATACTGCATTTTATAACACCTTTTACCCTGAAAAAAAGTGTTTGCACTTCCCCCTGCCTGTCAACCTCCCCTGCCTCTCTGTCCCAAAGTCCCTCTCCTTGCAGCTCTCCTCAGACAGAAACAGTTCGAAAAGATCATGAAATATAAGTACAATAATCGCAATACCATCTCGTATACTAATATATTCATTGAGGTCCATTGATTGAATTGTTTGTCAAATACGCAACATTCCATAATTTCACATGCTATTTAGTATTCAAAAGCAGGCTGGTCCCTTATTCATAAGCTAACTGAATAATTATAAAATATTTTGAAAATATATTTAGATGTTCACCGATATAAAATGGGGTCACATCACTGTTTTGTCAACAGTGTTTCCACTGTCTTCCTCAGAAATATTCACTCCAACGAGAGATTCCTTGGAACTCCTCTATTTATACGTAGAATCACTAAATATTTTTTGGGTTGTAAACATCAACCATTTTTTTGCATAAAATCATAAGAACCGGTTTTGCCGATGCACTACAGACTTCACGTGCATATTGAAAATGCTACAGTTTCGTTACACAGGTGAAAAAATGCTGTGTTTTATGCAAGCCTAGTCATCACTTCTATAACATTCCTGTAGTCTGTTCTTTGATGAGCTGAATTTATACAGAATTTTCTTGCACATGGATGGGGGTAATGCATTTTCTCTGCAACTACATTATAAATACTTGTCAGAGACGGTACTTGGGCTCATCGTTTTTTGAGAGACAATTATCTATCCACGTAGATAATAGTATTTCTACTTTTCTAAGTATACAACGGCGAAAAGGGACAACAATGATAATTGCACCAGAGCAATTCTAAGTAAACAATGGATATTCTATCAAAACTCTGAGTTAGCGTATTTTTAGATTACTAGTCCACTGGACACTTGTTGTGAAAAGGACACTGACATTACATTATTTTTTGTTTCAAAAATGTTGAGAATGTGAGGTCCGCTCACACTTGTTTTACCACCCACATGTTACAAAATAAGGAACTGCTGTCGCTAAAGTAATGGCATCTTAACATTATTATACAGATTATACAGATAGAACCGTGAGTTTCAACACATTCACACGGTATATCCTGTAACCACAATGATTGAAAATGGCACCCTGAAAAAAATTAATGCAAAAAAAAAACATCCCTGGACCGGTGAGACATAAGGGGTTAAAGATTCAAACCCCTGAAAGAATTCACAATCTGCCCAGTGGTGAGCACGTGTTATCTCTAAGTGGATAGGCTACAACAGCAGCAGAAGACTTAGGTCTAAAAAAGAAGTATAATAAATACCTAATTAAGAGCTCGCTGAGTGTATAATAAGGAGTGCATTCTTCAGTAGACAGTCAAAGTTGTCTTAAAAAAATCAAGAGGAATTTCTTTGTGTTTGAGCTGTTTCCCTCTGTCTAATATTACACAAATTAGGAAGGGGGTAAATACTTTTTAAAAACTTAAAGAACGTATGGATCTGATGGATTCAGAGTCATTCTCCTATAGGTACTACTGATGAGCAGTGTACAGGCCCTTGGCTGGGCACCATGGCAACAGCTTCAGGAAAAAATATCCATGAAAGGCTGCATTTTTTCCCCCTTTTACAAAGCACAGGCACCAGCATTCCCCAAAGACCCTGCCTAGCCATCCGTCCTCCTGTCAGTACCCACCCCCTCCCTTTCCTTATCAGTGCTAACCCCTCCATTATGGAGCCATTAAACCGCTGGTAAAACAAGCAGATTTATGGGCCTCCCCCTCCCCGTGTCGAATGCTAATGAGCTGATTGAATATTTAAGGGACGCTCAGGCGTGTGCGGTGAGTTTCCAGCTCCTGCTCGTCTCAGTTACACTGTGACAGAGCTTCTGAGGCCTTATCTGCCTCAGCTGTGCACTGAGCCCTGAATTAAAATGTCAGGCCTGGCTCCCGGGGTCAAGTGTGACACGATAACAAAAGGCGGAGATGGAAGGGAGGTGTGTGTTGGCACTGGGGGGAGGATTCGGGTTTTTAGACAAAGCCAGTGTGTGACAGGACTCGAGTATCGCATCTTCAAATTTGCTGAGGCCACCGACGGAATATTTATAGCAGCAGAAATAATTCCTTTTGCTTTGGAAAAACACACTACCAGCTGAGCTGTTTGTATAACGCGCTGACAATGCGCTGACATACATAAGCTAGCAGACACAGGCTGATTTGCATTCCTAAATAACCACGTGCGTAACTTCAAGGCCCAGTCTGAACTGCGCTCACTGGGCCCTCTGGAAGCTCACAGTCCCAGCATGCCTTGGGCCGGCTCAGCTGGGAGGGAGCTCCTGACATCACGAAGCCCTGCGTCCAGTAGAAAATCCCCACATTTGTATTCATCTCACCTTTCCCCGCCAAGCATTTGCCAGGGCACTCTCTGGCGGCGTCCGTGAGCTGGATATTAACCTACCCGTCGCTCCGTCAGACTGTTAATGCGGAAGCGCTGAAACCCCAAGCACCCTCCGATCAATGTCAAATGTTGCTAATCCAGCTGAATCGGGCCAGAATTAAAGCCCATAAAAAGCAACTCAATGAATGTGTCGCGGCAAAATCTCCCCCAGCCTAAAATATTACCCAACACAACTGCAACGGCCTTGGAAAAAAGAGGAGGCAATTTTATAGAATGTTTCCCATGGAATGGAGCTGTGTCACCTCCGGCGGTGAAATATCATGAAACATTTATAAGCCTCTTTCAAAGACCAATCAGAGGGGACGTTAGCGGGGCAGTGTTCCCGTGGACTGATGTGTACCCCCAGGCTCTGTGATTGGGGAACATAATGGGCTTTCCACACTGAGGGGTTTTCAATCACGCTACACAGCCCAGGCGGGAACCAGGCCTGAACAATGACGGCTGTCTCCGTGACCTGCACAGGTGAAGGCATTAACTACCGTGAAGCCTTAAGGCTGGCTTGGCCGCCTCCCACAAGCACCAGAGGTCCGGAGGTGTCCATTTCTCTCCGCCAGCTGCCACTAATGCCCTTCCCCCTCGCCTAAACCTCCATGGCAGTCTCCTTAAAGTCATGCCCGGCCTGTCTGTGCAACCCTGGGGCCCTCCAGAACATGTCAATAGACAGGTTTTCCTGCTGAGGCTTGACTGCCCATTAATCGCCACAGGGGGTCGGCGTAGTTGAAAATCTGAATGACTCAGCGTTATTCCCAAAGGAACAGGCACATTAAAATTGCCGTTTGGAATATGGAAGCAGTCACTGACAGTACCTTACACAAGCCAGTCTCTCGGTCGCTTTGGATCTGAGGCTGAATCCATTCTGAATCCTGCAGAATCGATCTCACAAAACTCAGAGCGACTCACAGAACCTGCGCCATCTGTGCAGAGTGGTTAATAAGAAGCAGGCCCCAGGAGCCCAACGCTCTGATTGAGACATTGAGCCACAGCGCATTTCTGATGACAGATGCATCGGGTTAATTTCAGGCAAACAAGCTCAAATTCCCTTAAATATTCAATCAGCTCAATCCTATCTCCCATCTCACATCTATGGTAGGTCTGTGGCTCTCTGTATTACTGATCCTAGTGCCCTCATCTAGCATCTATGGCATGTCTGCGGCTCTCTGTAATACTGATCCTAGTGCCCTCATCTAGCATCTATGGTATGTCTGCGGCTCTCTGTAATACTGATCCTACTACCCTCATCTTATAGCTAACGTTTGTCTGTGGCTCTCTGTATTACTGATCCTACTACCCTCATCTTATAGCTAACGTTTGTCTGTGGCTCTCTGTATTACTGATCCTACTACCCTCATCTTATAGCTAACGTTTGTCTGTGGCTCTCTGTATTACTGATCCTACTACCCTCATCTTATAGCTAACGTTTGTCTGTGGCTCTCTGTATTACTGATCCTACAAGCCTCGGGGCAGATGAGCCTATACATGCCAAGCAGCTTTACAGTATGCCACAGCTTTTGACAGAACAAAAATACCTAACACCCTAAGAGCCATAACACCCTAACTAACACTAAAACAGCCATAACACCCTAACTAACACAAAAACAGCCATAACACCCTAACACAAAAACAGCCATAACACCCTAACTAACACCCTAACAACCTTAACACCCTAACTAACACCCTAACAGCCATAGCACCCTAACACAAAAACAGCCATAACACCCTAACTAACACCCTAAGAGCCATAACACCCTAACTAACACTAAAACAGCCATAACACCCTAACACAAAAACAGCCATAACACCCTAACTAACACAAAAACAGCCCTAACACCCTGACTAACACCCTAACAACCTTAACACCCTAACTAACACCCTAACAGCCATAACACCCTAACACAAAAACAGCTCTAACACCCTAACTAACACAAAAACAGCCCTAACACCCTAACACAAAAACAGCCCTAACACCCTAACTAACACCCTAACTAACACCCAAACAGCCTGAACAGCCCTGTACTAACCATTCTCTCCAAATAAGAAGTATACCTGCAGATTTTTTCCAGAACACAGACCCAATTTATTTATTTTCTTGTTGTTTATTACCTACTGATTTAATTTGCATTGTTTTAAAATGCTGAATATTATGTAAAGCTATAAATTAAATAACACATCTTTATTAGGCAATTTGGTCACCAGCAAAGATAACACTTTCACATGAATTTAAATATTCGCATTTATTTTTTGCTTTGTTCAGATAAAAACGTGTGCCCCCCTCCCAAGCAATAAAGAACAAATCCATTCTCTATATTTTACCTCCTAATGAGCCCTTAACACTAAGCCTCCATTTCATGACAAATCCTGCAGTCTTTGAGCCCTGAGATGATTATAACAGGATGATAATAACGCTATATTCAGGACCTTGCTTAATGAGAAACACAATTTAATCACACCGTTAATGTCTTTGTGATTGAAGTCAATAGAACCTGCTTTGTTAGAGACTGGCCCAGAATAAATCCAACTGAATACATCTTTTCAAATATTCTGTGGAAATGCCCACGGAGCGGCTATTATCAGTGTGGGAGTGCCCTTCTGACTGCAGGGAAAGGACATTGTCAGACACTAATGATTCAGGGATTCAACTTACAGCTAACAAGGCGCACAACAGACACATTGTGGTTTCCATGCTACTGGTTTATGAGGCGAGACTGAGAATGTTTTACCATTTGGCCTGTATATATTTATAGTATATGCACTCAGTGAGCACTTTATTAGGTACTAATCGTGTGATCTTTTGGACGTATTAAGTCTTCTGCTGCTGTAGCCTATCCACTTAGAGGCTTGACACGTTGTGTGTTCAGAGATGCTCTTCTGTATACCACTTTTGTAATGTGTGGTTATTTGGGTTACTGTCACCTTCCTGTCAGCTTTGACCAGTTTGGCCATTCTCCTCAGACCTCTCTCATTAACAAGGCATTTCTGCCCACAAAACAGCTGTTGATGTTGATGTTCAGTTTTCCATTAACTGAAGCTCCTGACCGGTGTCTGCATGATTGTATGCATTGCACTGCTGCCACACAATTGGCTGATAATCGCATGAATAAGTAGGTGTACATAGGTGTAGGTGTTCCTAATAAAGTGCTCAGTGAGTAAGCTTTAATTTTGCTGCCATTCTTTTAAAATATGGATGATGGTATATAAACATCCTATGCTGTTTCCACTGAGGATTTTCAATAATGTATTGTTCTCAATTACAAACTATATGACTCTTATACTGTACATATAATGACATAATTAAATTGCTTGAATCTGATATTTCTCTCCCTCTCTTTCGCTCTCTCTCTCCCTCTCTCTCCATCTTTCTTTCTCCCTCTCTCTCTCTGTCTCTCTTTCTCCCTCTCTCTCTCTCCCTCTCTCTTTCTCCCTCTCTCTCTCTCTCTCTCTCTCTCTCTCTCTCTCTCTCTGCTGGCGGTGGAGATCTTTTTTTCTTTCTTTTCACAGCTGTAGTTTTGTGGAGTTGGTGAGGTTTTAGTGTGGGTAAGTTGGGGCATCTGGCCTCCCCTAAGGCCGGAATGGCGTCAGAGGGAAGCACAGTTGCTCCGTCACGGGTTTAGGTGCGTGCCCCAGGGAGACGCAACAGTGGAAGATGTGTTACTTGCGGTTGGGGGGCGGAGGTGGGAAATTATCTGATTTACTCGGCATCCAGAATGAACAAAGTAGTGGTTGTGTTTTTGAAGAAGGTCAATCGGTTAATAGAAAGAGGGATCGTAATAAAAGGAAATCTGTCACATCCGTGCCATTTTACCGTTGGGTTTTCTGTGTATTCACTCCTTGCTCCCCTTCCTAACATTTTTTCTGTTTCCTTAGCATTTTGTGTCTTATGTCCCTGTTCTCTTTCCGTAGTCCATTCTGTTCTCCCTCCACTCCTTATATGTATTTCCTTCCTGTCTCTTTTCACCTGTTACTGGTTGTTTGCTTGTTAGTTTTGTATTTAAGCCTATACTTTCTGTTCTTGTTGCTAGTTCGTCGTATCCTGCACCAGATTCTGTCCCTGTATATTGCCTGACCCCGGTTCTTGCCTCCGCTTCCCCAGTCCATTACCAGCGAGGTATCTTTTCTGTTTTTGGTTCTGCTGATCCTCTCGTTTATTTGATACTTTATTTGAATTTTTGATGCATATTTCTGATCCAGCAGTGGGGGTGGGGTGTCCCTTTTGTTTGCTACCTGAAACAACACAGCATGTTTCTCTTCACTGTGTGAGGCTGGTCTCCATTTTGTTCTTTTTGGAGGAGGTGTGTCGGACAGTGGGGTATTTCACACATGGAATACTTTTATTTTGGTGTCAATGTTTTCAGCGAAGCACAAGTGTAAGCCTTGTTTTTTGCATTTTGTATTTGGGCAAGCAAAACTGTGCATATCCAAAACATGGGGTCTACAAATGTAGTGAGCATGCTAAAGGAGGTTCATGGTACGGCTGAGGGTTGAGTATGCATACTATAAATTGAATAACAACATTGACATGTTTTGTAGAATCTGTATGGTGGTGTATTTTTTGTGACATGTTTTGTAGAACCTGTATGGTGATGTAGTTTTTGTGACATGTTTTGTAGAACCTGTATGGTGGTTTGGTTTTGTAGAACCCGTATGGTGGTGTAGTTTTTGTGACATGTTTTGTTGAACCTGTATGGTGGTGTAGTTGTGTAGAACCTGTATGGTGGTGTAGTTTGTGTTGGCTGATGATGATATCTGACAAGGAGGTTTCTTTTGTTTTGAAGTTTGCGTTTCTTTCTTGATACTGGGTTGTTTTATTTTTTACTTGTTTTATTTTAAATTAGTATGCTAAATAATGAACTGTCAAAGGGTATCCAAGTCTCTCTCTATCTCACTCTCTCTCTCTCTCTCTCTCTCTCTGTCTGCATGCAAAAATAAATAAATAACATGAATTCGAGATTCAACATGATTAATTACAGGCCGACGGTGAATATGCAGTCAGACAGGCGACAGGCGAGACGCAGGTGCACGAGCTCCCGTAAACCTGCTGAAATCGCGTGACCCGTGCCGGCGTCGCACACGCGTGGCTGCTGCAGTCCCCGCGTCTGAGAGGCATCCTGAGGACTCCATTTACTCCCGACAAAAGAGCAGAGCTGTGCCCTCGTGCACCAGCCTCTGAGCCACTCTCAACATCGCAGGCCGTCGGCCCGGGGTTGCTCAGCAACCCGGCTACAGCGAAACAAACCCGGCTAGACTTTAATCTCAAGGTCAAAAAACAAAGATATTCTTTCATTTTGATAAAGGATTTTCAGCAGCGTGTCGGGAATATATGGTAGAGACCGCCGGTTTTAATTCAACTCAGCTGCATCTTGTGTCTTGTGGCTATGCTGCAGACAAATGTATCTGTTCCATATTACAGAATATTGGGTTTGCATAATTTTATATGAATTTTACAGTTTGGTAATCTATCTGTGGCGTTTATAGTTCTAGTTTCCTGATTCTGTGTTTATCTGAAGTTTTCATTTCATTGCTCGTGTGCAGAATTATGCACAGAACCTTAATGGGCAGGGGCTGGAAGTGTAAAATATGCAAACACCTTCCTTCAAACTTTAACGGGCTCTTGGGACTGAAATGGTTAAGGGGGGGGGGGGGGGGGGGGGTATGAAGATTTTTCTGAAAAATAAAATAAAAAAATTGATCAAAAAGTGGAGGATGTGTTTGAGTGAATTAGAGTGAGTGACTTAAGGTGAGAGCATGCTTTTATGGACATGTTTCTATTTTATTCACTTTGCTGAAGGCTAAGACGTGACAGTCAACATTTATGAAGCTACATATTATGTATTCACTTTATTTCATGAAGTATTAACCCCTTAAGTCTCACCGGCCCAGGACTGGACCTTTGTGGGGGTTTTTTTGCATTAATTCCTTATTTCATGGTGCAATTTTGAATCACTTTGGTTACTTGTACTTACTTGTACTCTTTGAAAGCTTTAAAACTCACAGTTCTATCTGTACAACCTATTTTCAGAAGACACTGCTTTAGCGACAACAGTTAATTTTTTTAAAACTTCTCTGCAATTTGGGAATCCATATACTACAGGAAATACGGTAATGTCACTCTCCTTTTCATGGCCAGTGCACCAACTGCATATTTGTTGTATCCCAGAGTCTCAATAACAAGTAATCTAGTGGCATTAATTGCTTAACAAGTTGGCTAAGTAAAGTAGTGGCTAGATTTAGTTAGCAGCAGATCTAATGTGGAGTACATCACTGGGTACCAGTATTTCAGTCATAAAAAGTGAGGAAATTATTTACTGCAATAGTCATGGGATATTTATATTAACATTAGTATGTAATTAGCAGGTTTAAAGTTTCCAGATTAATCTACTGATTAATTTAACTGATGTAAAAATCATGAACAATTTAGAGCCCTAATTTTAATACGAATGCCAACAATACAAGTGCATTGTAAAACACTGTGATTGCAATCAGCTATTGTGTTGTTGAGGATTTGAAAAGTCTTTTATACCAATTATAACTTAATGTATTCAAACTGCAAAGACACAAGCTGCATGTCGGTAATTCAGTCAACAAGTTGAGTTGAGGCATCACTATACATTAGAAGTGCATACATCTAAACATTTATGCCTAATTTGCAGGATAATCCAGTACAGAGTTATCCAACAGACACTTTTTAACATCCTGCATGGCCCACAGCTATGGTTGTGTTGCACAGCTGGTGCTGTAGGATGCTGGGAACTGTGAACCCACTCATCATTCAAGTGTTTGTCTCTTAAACGATTGATCATCTGAAGGAGTTTAAAGGTCAGTGCAACTGAGACACGCCTGAATTCAATATTGCCCTTACTATTTAATCACATGTACCTGTGGAGCAAAGAAATGTTCTTCAAATACCACCCCAACTAATGACAAAACTCCAAATGCAGTGCTGAGATGTTTTTGTTGTAATAGTTATTGATATTAAATGTTTTATCCATATTTCACCCATCATGTGATGTAAAAAATGAATTTGGTATATTATATTTCAGCTTTTTCACAACAGCAGTTTAACAAAGTTTGGATTTGTGTTGTATGGTGGTAACACTGGATAAAAGGTTAATCAGTATATTGACTCAGTGTCAATCTAAATTTGATGTTACTTTGAAATCCTGTGCTCAAAGTATAACTACTTGGTATATTGTGGTAACAGGAATTTCAGTGGGTTTTCCAACATAATCTTCCACATTATGCACATTATCTTAAGTCAGTCCACTTAACATTCATACGTGGAAAGCTGTATTTACTACAACCCTAATACAACTTGTCAATGTATTGTTATAAAATGCTAGACGGCATGTTTTGCAGTAATTTTCAATCGAATATATTTTGCCACATCGTGAATGCGTAAAAAATGTCACCAACCACGTTTTTGAGAGGCAAAATTGAAATAGTCGCACACCCAAATGAGACTGCGGTCAGAAAATGGACAGGAGTTTCCACTACTGCTTCACTGTTCTGACTTGGATTTTACGAAAACATCCAGCGGCAATTTACATCATCAGAACATGTGATGGTCATTTTGCGATAAACTGCATTTTCAAGCGTTAGAAAATGAATACCAGTAGTGTTTAAAATAATGTGGCAGGATTTGACCATTTTGCTGTATGTTAGAGTTATTTATGAATGGTGTGGTCCAGGATGGAGTGTCGGGGGAAGGAAGAGGAACGTCCAGTTGCAGTTACTGAAACATAACAATAGAGGGCGCACTAGCATTAAATAATCCATCGCTTGAACTGAGTCGAATATGTTTGAATACTTACACTACATTAATCGAATTAACTCACTAATTAATATGACAAGTAGACTGTGTATCTATATAGCTGGTTGAACATTTAATTGTGTGTGACTGTAGTTTTGTCTCTTGTTAATGTTGTGCATTGCAACTCGAGTGTAGGACAATGGGCGTAATGTAGTGACTACTAGCGAGATAAAGTATTGTCTGCTGATGTAATAACGCAGGTTCCTGATAAAATAAAACAAATCTACGGTGTGTATTTGCTGGTATTTTGTTTGCTCTATACAGCATCTGTCTTCCCTGTAATCTCAATGTTGTGAAATTAGAATTCCCCTTTTTATTTGATCGTAATGAAACACTCGTTGTTTCCTCTGCTGCCCTGCGCGCATTCACGTCCGTTAAACCTGTTGCCGACACCTTCCCCTTTTGTGCATGTCATGTGACACCTCAGCCCAACATCCCCAAAGAATTTCCCCCTCCTCCGCTGCCATGGCAACCTCCTCTGTGCCCGAGCGGCAAACACACGCGATGGGCGGAGGAAAAAAAGACAGAGAGAATGGAATAAAAAGGTGAGAAAAAAACCGGGGAGGATAAGATTGAATTCTGCTTTTTGGCACTGCTGTCAGTAGCATCTATGTTAGACCAATTCAGCAGACTTTCACACGAATATTTTCTACATGACAAGAGAATTGTGAGTCATAGTCTATGGAACATTTCCTGCAATAGTCCTGAGAATGTGCTTATATCATTGAGATGCATTTTATTTGATTAAGAATTTATGATGGACATTATGCATCTCAATGTTAAAGCTCTGGCAGCATTCAAATATAATATGAATGATCCTCCTACTCATTCACTTGTAAATATATAATGTTAAATGTTACCGTTAGTCATTAGAGTATATATCCTAGCATTTACATTTTTGATATTGTTGCTTTTTTCTCTCGACTAGTGTGCTTTTTTAAATCATAAATTTTAAAATATATAATAATAAAATTATTATTTTACAATTGTAATCATCATCATTGCTATCATCATGTAGATCATCATCCTCATCAGATTAACCAAACAAACCCCACATTTGATCACATGTTACGATAGTCCAGTTTGACATTGATTTTGTGTTCTGAAAGGGATTTTGCAAACATTACAGAATCTTTTTTTTTTATCTTCAAAGGCGTGAACCCTAGCTCAGGGTTGCCAAGCAACCAAGATCCCATGAGACTGCTTGGAGCTTATTTTAGTGATCTGTACGCATCTTTCACAGTGCTGTGTGCTTGGAGCTTATTTTAGTGATCTGTACGCATCTTTCACAGTGCTGTGTGCTGCATGCTACAAGACTTATCCAAAAAAGACGAGTTCTATCGAACAGTAAAGTTAAAAGACAGGCATTGTACTCATTAGTTTCAGGAGGCTCAGGAGAGTATGCAGGTTACAGTCCCCTCCAAAAGTATTGGAACAGCAAGGCCAATTCCTTTGTTTTTGGAATACACTCAATACATTTGGGGTTGAGATAAAAAGCTGAGCAAGAGATGAGTTCACAATTTCAATTTTTGTGGACTTCTAAATTATATATTGCTGCTTTCTCTGTCTTCCTCAAACGGTTGATTGAGACTTTCACCCCTGCCCTGGGGTGATTGTTTGTGATGTCACTCACTGATGTTTTGGGGTTTTCCTTCACAGCTCACAGTGACAATGTCTCTGTCACTAACTGCTGTTGTTTTCCTTGGTCGACCTGTTTGATGTCTGTTGCACAGTATGCCAGTGGTTTCTGTCTTTTTCAGGACATTCCAAGTTCTTGTACAAGCTATCCCCAATGCTTGTGCAATGGCTCTGATCAATTTCCTCTCTTTTCTAAGCTTCAAAATGGCTTGCTCTCCAAAAAACAGCTCTCTGGTCTTCATGCTGGTTTAGAAAGACAGCCTTCACAGGCAAAACCCGAGGCTAAAACCAAGAGTAGACATTCAGAACTATTTGTTTAAGCAGTCAATCTAACAGGACACATCTGGGCAACAAGAAACACCTGTCAGCCACATGTTCCAATACTTTTGCTCACCTAAAAATTGGGTGGTCTGATACAAAAGGTGATATGTTTTAAGTTGTTTAACAACTCTAGATAAAAATACCAGGTAATAAAAGCTGAAATTCGCACTGTATGAACACATTTTTTAATATATTATTAATATACATATATATGTGTGCTAGAAATAGAAATAATAGCTAGAAAGAAACATGTCACACTTCAGCTAAACTATCCGGGTAAGTGGGAACACACCATCATCTAATTTCTGAGTGAACTGCCCCTAAGTCCCTGTAATCCTACTGCACGTGACATTGATTGCATCCTCATATTGTGACATCTTTATCTTCTAGCACTTAATTTGTTTCGGGATGAGAATCATGGGTCAGGAGGAAGACTGAGGGCCATGTCAGCGCGGCTCATTCTGGGAGATCCTCAGTGGCCATGGCACCCCTGTATGATGCTGGAAGGCTTTAAGCCCCATTAGCGAGTAATTGTAACACTGCTGCTATTGAGTTCCTGCCACTTTCAATGAATTTCCTTCTCTACCGAGGCAGTCCAAACATAACCAGACTGAAGAGTCTCCAGATATCTTTGTCTGTGTGTGTGTGCGTGTGTGTGTATGTGTGTGTGTGCGTGTGTGTGTGTGTTGGATCAAATTAAAGTTTATATCTTGTTGTCCTCTGAAATTGTAATTGCAACTGCAATGTGGATAATTTAAGCAGAACAAAAAATGTATAAATATATACTGAATATAGTTGGAAGTCTTCCAAACTAAAATGCCATTTGAAAACAAACAAAAAACTCAAGAATCAAGAACTAAAGCAGTGTTTAATTCATTATTATGCTAAATATGCAGTATTGTTTTTGTGCATTATCCATAATTAATCAGTCAAAATGTACGATTGTCAAGGAGGTTGTACATACATTCCATATCAGATGTTTCATAAAAGTCTTTTAAATCCACATGTTTCTCTTTGAATTCAGAATTGATGTCATTTTAGTGCAACTGACTGACTGTTAGCTGTTCAAGGTACAAGCAGAACCCAGCCACTCTATTGGCTCCCACCTCCAGCCTGGGCACCACCAATTCCAGGCCACGGCCTTTCCTGGATATATATCCTTGTGAGCGTCAACATGGTTTCATTGAGTCTGGCCAATGTAGTGCATGGTCAAAAAACACAACATGCCTATCAGGTACCATGTGTGATATCATGAACATCACAGACCTGGGTTTGGGGCAGACGTACCCGTATGAAGAGGAGCGTTGTGTGTTTCTGGGTTTGGGGCAGACATACCCGTATGAAGAGGAGCGTTGTGTGTTTCTGGGTTTGGGGCAGACGTACCCGTATGAAGAGGAGCGTTGTGTGTTTCTGGGTTTGGGGCAGACGTATCCGTATGAAGAGGAGCGTTGTGTGTTTCTGGGTTTGGGGCAGACGTACCCGTATGAAGAGGAGCGTTGTGTGTTTCTGGGTTTGGGGCAGACGTACCCGTATGAAGAGGATCTTCTCGCCCACGCGGTAGCGGCCCTGGGACTGCCGCTCCACACAGAATCTGTTGGGACACTTGCAGGGAGGATCTTCAGCAATGTGTTGCACCTGAAATGCAGCACACTGTTTTAGGATGTGTCAGAACCCACATTCATTCACAACACGCTGTTTTAGGATGTGTCAGAACCCACATTCCTTCACAACACGCTGTTTTAGGATGTGTCAGAACCCACATTCATTCACAACACGCTGTTTTAGGATGTGTCAGAACCCACATTCATTCACAACACACTGTTTTAGGATGTGTCAGGACCCACATTCATTCACAACACACTGTTTTAGGATGTGTCAGAACCCACATTCATTCACAAAGTACGTATGAGTAGGAGTTCTGCTCTAGGATTAGCTTTTGCCTGCTTATACCATAACCAAATCCATTATGTGCTGAATTAACACATTAATCCTACTCTGAAACAGACCTAGAGTAGGTTTACAAATTTAAGCTCAAACTAGCAAGCTGCTCAATGCACTTACTAGCACTGCTTTGCAAATGAATGGACAAGCGATGAAATACAGTCAGTGAGCACTTTATTAAGCATTTATTAGACTTATTTGCTGTAGCCTATCCACTTAGAATTATGATGTGTTGTGTGATCAGAGATGCTGTTGTAATGCACACCACTGTTGTAATGTGTGGTTATTTGCGTTACTGTCACCTTCCTGTCAGCTTTGACCAGTCTGGCCCTTCTCCTCTGACCTCTCTCATTAACAAGCCGTTTCTGTCTGCAGATCTTTTAATTGCTTTAAATTGTTTTAAATGGGGCCTGGATGACTTTCAGGTGATTGAAAGTTCACATTCACCAAAACCTTTCACAGAAAATGAATGAAATATGCTGCTGGATGCCAGGTATGTCCATTTTGTCTCCGCACTTCCTCTGGTTTTGGAATACGACATGGGGCCAGGGTTGACTCACCGCATCATCCAGCAGCTTCCCGATGCTCTTCCTGCCTGATGTTTTGGTGGGCGAGGGGGACCGGGGTGATGATGGGGGATCAGGTGCTTTCTCCTCCTGCTCAATCTCCTTCTCCAGCTGGATCAGGCCTGGCGGCTCCACCCTGTGTCTGAGGGAACCGTAACCAATGGCGTTCAGTTTAACAGACATGCGCCCCATCTGAACTCGCCTTTGTGTTAAAGAATGTTCCTTAAAATAAAGAACCCCTTTAAAATTGGCCCTATTTCTGAGTTACTCCTAGAGTAACTCCTCTAAGCAGGTGCCAGTTTACAGTTCCAAACAGAAACTCTCTCTCTCTCTCCCCACACACATACACACACGTAAAAACAATGTCGGTTCATTCCGAGTGGAACTGCACAGCCAAGAGCGTTGTTGAACCATACAATTTATATTCCCTGAAATACAGCTCAATTCTGTTGAATGGTGATGACTCAAAACAACAAACATATAAACAACTCTAAAACGTATTCAGACCTACCTCTCAACTCTGGTATGTATCTGCATCCCCCACTGCCCCAGACAAACGCACTGGTGTCTCTTTACTCTGCATATATCTTGCCTGCTTTATGTTCCTTTATGTGTTTCCAAATTTATGCAATTTGTGTGATTCATGTCTCTGGATAGTGCAAATAACACAGCACACAACAATGAATTTAACCAAATAAACATTCAAAGGTTTAGCTTCATTTTTGAGGATTAAGCTAAATATAAATATAGAAACAAATTATGCATGTAAAAAAGTGACAACATCTGATCACTCATGGAATGAAATTAACTTAAGAGATTAATTAGTTCAATGATGCACTCATCCTGCTGTGTGAATGAGAATCATACTGTATATCAATGTTCCTGTACCTAGATTATAGTTTCTAGTAAACTAACATACATAAGTTTCTATATGGTACTAAAAATAGTGCAGCAAAACCCAACGTACAATAAAAGGTATATGTAATTTTTTTTAGCATTTTGAACATTTTGAACCCCGTCTCGCATATTGAGATGATGTCCCGCATTTTGAAGCAAACTAGCAAAAGTATACGTTTCTCCACTTAAACATTAAACGATCGGATTTGATCACTATCCAATACTAATAATCAAAACTGATCATTCTCTGCAGCTTAGATGACTCCGCTCTCTAGCTCTCGCTCCTCCACATGTATGCATGTAGATGGTTGGGATTTATATAGCGCCTTTATCCAAAGTGTGGTACAATTGATGCTTCTCATTCACCCATTCATGCACACACTAATGCCAATTGGCTGCCATGCAAGGCACCAACCAGCTTGTCAAGGAGCATTTGGGGTATAGGTCTTGATCAGGGACACTTCAACACAACCAGGGTGGGATCGAACCGGGAACCCTCGGACAACAGCTCTTACCACCTGAGCCAATATTGCCCCAATGTATGTTAGCTTGTATCGCAGATTGACTGGTCGGAAATGAATGTGCTTAAGCACATAGTCGAATCTTCACATGTGCTAAGACATAGTCGAATCTTGACACGAGCTAAGGCACCTAGTCAAGTCTTGACACGTGCTAAGGCACATAGTCGAATCTTCACACGTGCTAAGGTACATAGTCGAATCTTCACACGTGCTAAGGCACATAGTCGAATCTTCACACGTGCTAAGGCACCTAGTCAAATCTTGACACGTGCTAAGGCACATAGTCGAATCTTCACACGTGCTAAGGTACATAGTTGAATCTTCACACGTGCTAAGGCACATAGTGAATCTAGCGAACAACGAGAGCTTTGTGCATCTTTTGGAATATTTGTTTTTCGGTTTGACATTGGAGGAGAATAGGCTACAGCTGATACAGTGGATAGCACTGTCGCCTCACAGCAAGAAGGTCCCCGGTTCAATCCAACCTGAGCCTTTCTCTGTGGAGTTTGTTCTCCTCCTGTCTGCGTGGGTTTCCTCCGGGTAATAGTTTCATCCCACATCCATACACTCACCCAGCACTTTATTAGGAACAGTTTTACTTTATTACGCCAACGTATTCATGCAATTATCTAATCAGCCAATTGTGTGGCAGCAGTGCAATGCATACAATCATGTAGATACGGGTCAGGAGCTTCAGTCAATGTTCACATCAACCATTAGAATGGGGGAAAAATGTGATCTAAGTTACTTTGATCATGGAATGATTGTTCGTGGCAGACAGGGTGGTTTGAAACTCAGAAACTGCTGATCTCCTGGGATTTTCACGTACACTAGTCTCTACAGTTTGCAAAGAATGGTGGAAAAAACAAAAAATCCAGTGAGCAGCAGTTCTGCAGACAAAAACACCTTGTTAATGAGAGACGTCAGAGGAGAATGGCCAGACTGTTCAAAGCTGACAGGAAGGTGACACTAACGCAAATAACCTCACATTACAACAGTGGTATGCAGAAGAGCATCTCTGTACACACAACGCATCATAACTCTAAGTGGATAGGCTACAGCAGTAGAGGTCTGAAAAATAAGTATAATAAATACCTAATAAAGTGCTCACTGAGTGAGTATGCTGTGCTGCTGGATTCTGTGTGTACCCCTCTGGGGCGTTTTCTGCTGCCCTCCTGGATAAGACCGGGAGGGCAGGAAGGCTTCCAGAACAGAGCCATACCGACAAAGTTAACTATTGCCTTTTAAGATTATTAATCAAGATTCTAACTTCCCGACTGTGCAGTCTCTGGCTCCAAATCTCCAAATTGTACAACTTGAGTTCAGCGGTTTCAAATAACGTTTCACAAGCCCAAGGATAGTCAGTGGGTTGTGTAACAGTCTGTGTTATGAATCCCACTATAGCCATAGAACGAGAGTACAGTATAAATGCAAATAGCACACGAGTGTACATTTTTGCAGGACCTGCATGAATCCTTTGAGCTATAGAAATTCAGTAAGACTAAGGAAAAAGTGAAGAGTTCATTTTCTCATGATCTGTCGACAGCACAGAAGAGCTGACCATGTGACTGAGAGTCATCTGACCGGCGTTTCAGCCATAATGCTCCTAGTGTCACAGCACACAGTCTAATCTCATACATCTCTAGAGAAGACAACGCAATGATGTGAGCAATTATACTGTCAATCAGCCCTGTATCTACCAGTGAAAAGGCAAAGGTCATAACCTCAGTATATTATTCGTATGTGTGTATGTGTGAGTGCTTGTTAGGCCATGGCCTCAGTATTTTTTTTATTTTTTTAAATCTAAGTAAATCTTTCCATTTTCACTTCAGAGAGAAAATGAGCCAGATTGATGCATTTAATTGTTAAAATCATCAACATTTTCTTCTGGGGGACCATGCCCCCGAACCCCCCTAGGGGAACCCCCCTAGGTTTCACCACTGACCTCAGTGTTTTCTTAAGTCTCCGTACAGCCCTGCTGTGAGTGACTAATTAGGAGAGCATTGTAATATTGTTTAGTACTAGTAATTACAGTAATTAACTGGGAGGATTAATGTAGTGCAATGGGATGACTGTTAAAAAAGGCTTAAGAACAGAAAATAGTAGCCTCGTAGTTGTGAAAGGAGGAAGGATCTAAAATAACTTCTACAAGCCCTAAATATGCAGCCAATCAATATGATTTGGCCGAATTTTGGTGAAACGTCTGAATCTAGTCTCTGAATCTTGGACCCTGAGGCATGGATGTTTGACCTTTCACCCTTGGTGTAGTTGGACAGCTCAGCTCACAGACAGTAATACCATGAATATACTCAATTCAGCAGAGAAATTGATCTCACCTGATGATCTCACCTGGAATCCAGGACAAAACAGATCTACATCCTTCAACCATCCGGCAAACCAGGTCTTAAAGCACGGCTGACTAGTAAACTTCTACTTCATGTACTAATGCAAATAGCTTCCTCTTCCAAACAAAAAATCATGTGGTTGCAACTCAGTATGCAAAGCTTTCAGTCATGGTGAAGAGGTATGGCTGTTATTTGACCAAACATTAGATTACGCAACACGTGATCTAACCAAATCTGACTGTGGCATGCCACAGATGTGGGGTTGCTCCCGCATCTCTTACACAGCTGACCTCCTGGGGTGTTCATGCACTACAGTCCCTAGAGTTTAAAGAGAATTATGAGGTGAACAAAAACATGCAGTTAATCGCAGTTCTGTGGGCAAAAACAACTTAAAGGTACAATAGGTAAGATTTTTGTGTTGAAACATTGTTACAAGAACATTGTAAATCCCTTCCTATCCTTGAAAAAGGCTCACTGACATGTTGACATCTTTGGGTTGCTGCAATTCCTCTCTTGATCATTAGAAGTCCGAAATTACCTATTGTACCTTTACAGAGTTAAGGAGACAGGTCAGAGGAGAATGGGCAGAACCATTCAAGCTAACAGAAGAACCTCAAATGACAGCTGTTCACCACAGTGGTGTGCAGAATCTCTGAATGTGTAATACGTCAAACCTTCAAATTGATGGTCTGCCCTATAATACGTCAAACCTTCAATTCAAAGAGGATGCAAGTGCATATAATCCCCACGGATGGTAAGGAAGATGACGAGGGAGGTCAAGGATGGCAGTTTAGGAAATGTCTTTAGGAAAAGCTTGTTTGTGTCTTGGGGTCACAAAGTCTATTTTTTTTTTTTTTTTTGGCGGCAAAATTGAATGCATACAAGGTGAAGCACCTCATATCTACTGTCAAATACGGTGGTGAGTCATTGATGTTTTGTGGATTTCTTCCTGAGAGTGGTCCAGGAGCACTATTTCAATGGTAAATGGCTTCTACACCACCCATCAATGGCACATAAATTCAGCAAAGTACCCGGAAATCTTGGCAGAAAGATCTGGTTGCCTCTGCTAGGAAGCTTAGTCTTAGTCATAGGTAGACTGTCCAGCAGGACAATGGCTCATAGCAAACATCGAAATCCACACAGGCATGGTTAAGTTAAAACTACATCCACGTTCTGCAAAGACGTGCCCTCCCACGACCCACCAGAGGGAACACACCCCACAGAGGGGGAACCACAGCTCTGGACAACAGACCTGTGATCTGCGACAAACTGTGACCTGCCATGAAGTCAGGACCTCACCTGGATGCGATCCTCCCAAGTTCCAGGAGGCAGAGGCACACCTCTCGTGGCTGTTTGTGCAGAACTGTGGGCGGGACAAACAAAAACACAGTTACACTCCCCGGGACGCACAGAAACATTACTCCCGAACCAAGCTATTCCATGATGTACAACCATTAAGCAACACCAGAATTAGAATTTATAAACTGGCACAGGGTACTCAAAATAATCTGGCACAGGGTACTAAAAATAATACCTCTGGGGCTGTACTCATAAAACGTGCTTTCCTACTTTTAGTCCCACTTAGTGCTCCTAAGTTGGACTAAAAGTTCCCTGATAACAATTTCCTATTTCAAAAAGCTGCTGAGACCAGCATTTAATGAGGGACTCTGAACCCCTTGTGTGAAAGCCCTCTAGTGAGCATGGAACCAGTGTCCTGAGACCGCACGACTCAGACATTCAGTGCTCCTGCAACCAAACTATGAGTGGAAGCAACAAACTCTGGGCCAGATTCACTAAAGGATCGGGACTGCTTTTCCTCATGCGAGAGCGGATGCCACCAGATCGCAATATCTCTGTGGGATTTACTGAACAGTCGCAATTGTTATTAGGATCTAATTTGCAGCAGGGATTAGGTCACTCAATGATTTTCCTTTTGATGTATAGTTAAATGAGTTATTAGATATGTATACCTGGAGTGAAGGTGTTAAAAAAGGGTGGAGATTATGGAAATAAAGACAATTACAGTTATACAGAGTTATAGATTTATTAGCATCTAACCTTTGATAGATATTATCTGTAGTTCCCCTTTTAAAATGTATTAAAAGCAATAAAGAGTTTTTTGTGCATTTTATGGCACTTGATGCAGGAAAATATCTGTTAGTGGGGCCGGCCCCGTGACCCATAGCCCTGGAGGTATGACTATGTGGGCCTGTGGGGCCTCCACGTCTGCTAGCGCCCACATAAAGGCCAAGTGCAGGGTGCAGAAACCATAGCTATGCGTCAGTTTGTTAGCTAGATGTACATATTCTCGTTGTAGCTGTAGAAGCTGTCTCATTATGATCACGTCATATTAATATGAGATCGTGTTATATAACCTTGAGACTCTCCTAGTAGCTTAGCTATATTTATATTAGTTATTTTGCGGACGCTGTTATCCAAAGCTTTTAGCAGTCCATAATGTAAGCTCATAAATATCACAGCTTTCGAAAAATATCACCATGAATAGCTGCCAAATTCAGTTCTTTACCCTTTGAAGAGAGACTTCAATCAATATTCAGAAAATATTCACATCACCCAAGCACAAAAGGATAAAACCTGCAGTTTTAATCCAGAGTTGTTCCATAAGAAACCCTGGCTAACAGCTTAGATCAGGTGAATTCTCTCATACCGCATGCAAGTTGCAAGTACAGTTTAGACTTGAGCGATCAGATACTGCCAATCTGCTTGTGTACAGGAACTTGATTATTTGAATATCTATGATAGTATTAGTAAATTGTACTTCCCTCTAGGGTCTTTCAGCGCACTTATCCCTGGTTATGGGTATGCACTTTGTTGTACGTCGCTCTGGATAAGAGCGTCTGCCAAATGCCAATAATGTAATATTTTATGGGGTACCATTAGCACACTGCAGCTCTGCTCACTTTTTACACATTGAACATGGTTAAAGAATTGCCAATTTTAGCCCAATAAACGGGACATCCTGGCGAGAAGGGGACACTTGGCGACCCTAGCGTCGCTGACCCCAGCTGCAAACACTCCTTCAATAACTTCAGCCAATTTGCCTGGACTGGCAGCATTTTGAGGCAGCTGATTTACATTTTAAATGAACATTTAGTTCCATTAAGCATTAACATTTACATTTAAAATGCACATTTATATAATGTATCATTTTTTAAATCGTGCTTCTGGAAAAGCAATTCCTATATTTTAGACAAATTCCTTTTGCTTGTAGTGCTTTCTTTACACTCTGCAATGCTAAATTAGTTTAAAAAAATTGAGCAGGGTTTTTTTCTTTTTACAAACAGTACCCCATAGTTCACATTTAGCATGAGGTATAGTAATGTATCTTTGCTTATAAATTATAGTAGCTTTTGTTCAGTTTAATATCAAATTCACCAAAGGAACTCACATTTTATGTACAAATTAAATACCTTTATTCTGTTCTGAGAGAAGGGCAACAACCTATAAGAATGTATTGTTCTATTGGATTTTTGATTAACCATGTCATGCTTTCATCAGGTGCCAGTTAATAACTGCTTTGACCTCTATGGGCCTCACTCACAGGAGAAAGGCCTCTGTGAATCACTGCAGCTGTACACAGGCAAGGGCAGGAAGGACAATGGGAATACATACCACACATGACAACGGGAAGGAAGCAGTGAAGGTGGGTGAAAATGAGTGAGCCATGGACAGGACCTATTCTTACAGGTTTCAACAAACATATTTTATGTACTGACCAGGTCATCGTTGAATTCTGAAATTCTTAAAACATGTACTGCCATTGTTTTGACTTTTGTGAAGTCAAGCCTGTTAGATTCTTCTGTGGACAGTACATAGAATACTTCACAGTAGGGCTGGGTGATTAATCAAATTTCATTTTCAATTTGGCTTCCCGCAATTATGAAAACAAGATAATTGAGATGAAACTATTTTTGTACCGCATTCTGTTTAGCGGTGCTGTTCTCGTTTTGGTTTTTGTGTAGTTCATCTCGAGTGGAGAACAACTCCAGAGAACCTGCACCTTTACAACATGTTTCTGCCGTCTTCCAAAGCCCAAACACACTGTAGCATGTGTAGGGAGTTGTAAACTATGACCTCTAGCCCACCTTAAAGAAAATGGCTTTGGGTGAAGTTGCTGCCTATTACAGCAGATATTTCACAATGTAGGCCATTTAAGTAATTTGGATAGGTTGCATTTTTTCTCAGGCAAAGCTATGTTAAAACAAAATATGTTGTTTATTTGCCAATATAGGCATTGCTGTTTATATAGCTACTGAATGCTTTATCTGACAGCCTGGAAACCTAAAGCCAAAACTGAAATGTGTCAATAAGGCTGATCTAATGATACATCACCTTGGGAAAAAGCAAATAGGAGTAAAGTAAGGAGCTGGAAAATGTATTTCCGGAAATCAATATGAATATCCTGATTAAAATATCAGTTTAACCTGAAATTAAGTACAATAATTAATAAGGACAATATCCTTATGGAATTTCAATCTGATAAACTGTGGCTTTTAAACGCTCATTTTATCAGCATTCCATCAATGATGAGAGCAGGACCCCTGACGACACCGAAAAACAGGCAGATTCGAAAGCGGAAAACGGCGACATAACAATGGCTCTTAGTGGTTGACTATACGCGCTCATATATGGCAGTTGGTGCCAGTTCAAATTCTCTGAATTCTGACTGATAGGCCAATCAATACTTCCACTGGGCACTTGTTATTATAACTTAAACGTTCCAGCTGATTGGTGAAGAGTTGAAATACATTTTCTTTTTCAAAATATACTAACTATACTTTCTTTTTTCTCCCAATTTGGTAGCCAATTGTACCCTATCTATTCCAATGACTTATCGTTAACCGGGGATACATCGCTTACGACCCCGTCCCTCGGCGGCCCAGATGGATCTAGCGATCCTGAGGACAAGACGCCTTCTTCAAGCCGTCTTGTCTCAGAGCCCGTGACTGTTACTCCATGGAGTGCTGGCAGTCCTACTAACCCTGCCGCAGATGTTGACATTTTTTCAGTTCAATTATATTTCTGTTAAAAAGACACGTTTAAAAAGTCAAAGTCAATGAGTAATCGTGTTACATAATCGTGATCTGAACATTGGCCAAATGAATCGTGAGTATGATTTTTGCCGTAATAGAGCAGCCCTACTTCAGAGTAATAGATCCTATCCAGGGCCAGCGGTAACAGAATGGGCATGACAAACCAAGCTGAGAAGGGAGGGGCTCCACCTCTGGGCTTACGTTCCTCTGTCCGAAACCACGCCGGGAGCACCTGGTGCTGCACCAGGCTCTTAAACCACGGCTCACAAACAAACGACATGGGAGAAGATAAGAGAGAGAGAGAAAGGCAGAAAGAGAGAAAAAGAGGCAAGTTACCTTCCTGCGGGTACAAAAGCTTAAGTGAGCCTATGGACACAAATTAGCGTGTGACACAGAACAAACGTTGAAAGTCCAGCTGGCCAGGGTTGAATACAGTACCAGGTCCTCGGGAGAGTTCTCTAATCCTCAGAGAATGCCGTTCACATCGTTCAAAATCGAAAAAAGAGAGACTCCGCAAATACCAAGGCAACCAAGGTACATTATTGATGGCTTATCAAAAAATATTATTCACACACATACGCACACAAACACGCACGCACACACACACATAAGATGGACATACTGTACACGTGACCACATGCGCACAGCTGATTCAGACACTGTGAAGCCAAGTACAAAACAAGGTCTCTTGTGTTGCTTCAGCTCGACTGCCAAAAGGGTACAAGCGAGATGTAACATAACCCGCAACCAACTGGGTTTTGTGTTATGTATGACAAGAGCAGAAGGACAGAAATCTCTCAGTAGGTTCAGTGGGAATGGGCACAATGGGCACATTCCCACTGAAGTGACCTACTTTCTACAACCTTCTCATCTCTTAGGAGCGGAACTCATACCCGTATAGCATTTCAGAGCAGCAATGCTGATCTGCGGTCAGGTTTGCCCTGCCTGTAACCTCACCTTATCCATTACAAGCTAAAAGATAAAACTGATCCTAGACCAGTACTGCTACTCTGAGACGCTTTATGAACGCAGGTCTCGGTGTGTGCAGGTCAGCGCATGGTAAGACAGGTCAGGTTGAAATCAGATTAGAGCTAAACTGAGGTACAGACACACGGGTCCTCGCGACCAAATGCATAAACTGCTCGCTGTAAGTTTTCACAGAATCTAAACCTTTCTCAAGTTTGCAAGTAAGGGGAGTGTTTGGCAGTGTCATTGCAGTTGTGTCTGCTGGAGGCTGGGGTGCTGATTCCTCTGAGCACAAACAGAGCATTCAGCCTGATAAAAGGGCCACTTCTGCGCCTCTCTGGTGGAACCTGATGCAACAATCTGTGCCTTTCTCCCAGGAGAGGGTGATAGCTGTGTGGACAGAGCGTCAGAAAAGAGATTCTTTGATTCTTTACGAGGCTGTGTAACCGAAACCCCATCTTTTTGAGAACCGTGGTCGTGCTGTGTCAAATCCAGCTTTTCCCCAAGGTCCTTCCCCGGTTCCCATTTGCCTGTGCGCCAGACTCATCTTGTGCTTGTATTAATTTCTTTGCCGGGACTACGTGGCGCTTGGAACAGAAGAGCTGTTGTTAAACGGTACAACCTGAAAACAAACCATACAAATAGCAAGCCCATGAGCTGGGCAATTGAGAGCTAACTGAGACAGACTTGAAAACTTAAGACTAAACAGTGACACTTGTGGCATCATGCTCTGATGGCAATTCGGATAAGAAAGAAAACAGAAACTCATAAAGCCAGGGTCTATAAAAGACTAAATTAAATCATATTTAACGTGTATTTCTTGAGAAAATGTATTATAAATATTCAGCTATTATGGACGTATTCAACAGGAACACATCCTAATATGCATGAGTTTGTAGCATTGAGTTATTTGTTATTTGGTACAGTATCACACATTTTCAAAGGGCGGGTCACAATGTAGGTTGAAGGCAGTCTATGACAATACTACAAATACGACTGAATTTACAATTTACAACATCCAATTTGCTACAAATGAACTCAGGTGGCAGCTACTACTGGCGTCGAAGAAGAGCAGAAATATTGAGTAGAAGTATTAAACGTTATGCAGTCTATGGGGTATCGCTTTTCATAGTTCTTGAAACTAGATCTGACACTGATCTAGTCGGCCATTGTACAGTTGAGGTCACACATCATATACAGAGGCAGCCCGAGGTACAGGCACAGATCTGCGCGGACACCTACCCAAATCCTCGGACTCAAAAAGGAAGGATTCTCCCACCCCCACCTGCCGGCACCAGGACAGGAAGTTGGCAGTGTTGTCTCGGGCGAAAAAGGAGCCAGCAGGGGCGCTTGCCCGACAGGGGATCTTTCGTCTCGGGAGGGGCTGGGGACAAATGATTGCAACAGTGGTAACGTAACTGTAAGATCGTGTACAAACAGCAGCTCAATAACCAGTCACCTTCAGTCAAATGAAATAGTATTACAATTCATTTTGAACACCAGCAGTTTTAAACAGAACATTAAACTGCTTAGGTGAGTTCATCTCATATGTGGTCAGCTTTCTCCATCACCTTCAAAATCTCCAAAATCCTTCCTGAAAACCGTTTCACTCTCGTGAGCTTCACCGTCACATTCCAAATTCACGCTTGGGCTCCAAATCAGTCTGGAACATTCCTTTTCTGTTGTGATTGGCAGCAAGCTGGGGCTACTCACCGTCCTTCTCCGTTCTGATTCAAAGACGTGAGCCCACCCACTACATCACTGTACCACTCAATAGCTTGCTGAGCCTCAACAGATTTCTGGGCCATCTGTTAGTCTCTGGTGTCACAAACAGATTGGTTAAGAGGAGACCGATTTGCTTTTTGCAGATCGATAATGTTGATGTCAGGGCTGATTGAGTTTCCTGTTGGAGAAACCAGGGGAGTGTCTTGGGGCGGGGGGCGAGGAGGGGGGCTCCAACCCAGTCAAGTCTGGCCTGAACTGAGATCACATTACACGATTAGTACTGCCACCCTCTCCACCCCCCCCGCCCCCAATCTGATCCGGCAGATTTATGTGGCTTTCCATGGTTTTATACAGGATGTGAGAGTCTGAGCAGAAAGCAAGGTGCAATGACGTTATGCTGGAAAAATCCAGCCTTGTGTCGAGAGCTCTGCTTTCTGGGCTCCCTCCTTTCTCCCGTCAGATTAACCCCTGATTAGCTACTGGTGCTGCTACCCGGTGGTGAAATCAGCTGGGTGCCAGGCACCACACGCCTGCAGTGTGCTCTGCTTGTACACGGGTTTGTAGCCCTGAATTCTCCAACCTCACGGGGAAAGAGCGAATATCAGGAGGGAGACATGTTCATGTGGGTAATTCCAGCGTTATGGATGTGACATTCGGACACACAATGACAAACAAAATCCCTCAGAAAAAGTGCTCTTCTGACATGATAGAACATCTTAATGCCTATTATCATAGCATATCATAGAGGAGGAGGGCCAAATAAAAAATATATATATATTAAGTGAGAAGAAATTGACAAATAAATTGTGCTATGGATGTGACACAAAAAGACAGGTATTTTGGGGAGACATGTTATAGAGACTGTGAATTTAAAGGTAATGCAGAAGGTTTGATATCCATTTAATGTAGGAGGCTTGGCTGAACATAAAAATAGCTATTTTGAACATATTAATATTTTTGTCTTGATCTTTATGAGGAAATAAAGACTAAAATAAGTTTAATTGGGAAGTAGGTAGTTTATTTGTCATGAAAGTGGAATTCCCCAAATGCTTTCCCATACTTTTGAAGGACATGACATTTCTCCAAAACAGGACCCAATCATTGGACAAAGAGCCATTGGGACTGTGTTTGTTCTACAACGGCAAAGTGAATTCATGTCAATGTCACAGTTAAACTGGTGCCTGCGTCTACCAATAGTACGACCAAAAGGTTGATATTTAACCAAACTATTTCAATGCTACTTTTCCAAATCATTCAGAAATTCTGAACAGTGGAGACAATCAGAAAAACATGCCACTAGGTATTTTTTGAAGAGACTGACCATTTGAAATCCTTTAAAGATTAATTTCATGTTCGTGCATCAAATCCAGATGTGCGGTTTTGATACCCATGTACTAGTTGAGATCTGTGCCCAAAAACATTTGTACCTGTGCCTAATTTCACATAGAGCAGGATAAGGCAGAACTGGTATTCACAAAGCATGTATAATCAAAACAGATTTTTTAAATCGATGATGGCAAGCAATCAATTAACTATCAAGAAGCAAAGTAGCAGTAATCCTGGCATTAAGGGTCAGATTTTAGTATTTAGGCACTAAGGTACAGGCCAATAAAAGGACATAGATTTAGATAGTACTGTTCAAACAATAAGGGTTGACAAAACTCTAATACAAAGGCAAATGGCTAATGAGATATGGAAGGCCTCTGAGGTTCAAAAGGGGGATTATATTATTTTCTCTTTTGCTGAAATGGTGAGCAACAGCCAGCCAGCAAACTCTTTCTCCAGTGTCTATTAGTCTGAGAGCCCCATACGGGGAAATGTATTCATCTCTGCTCCAGCTCACACATCAATAGGCCTCTCTCTTTCAGGCACTGCTCTCTATGAATGATGAAATGGAGTGTTTCTCCCTTCACACTGCGATCGGGGGGCTGCAGTGTTAGCAGCTCCCTAATGCACCGGCACACTGGCACATAAATTGATGTCACAATGCTAACAAGTGCAAGGGGCAAGGGTGAGTGTATCACTTTTAGTGGTGAAGCTAGAACAAACCCGTATTCACGGGTTTGTAAAATCATGCGCACTCACTGAGCACTGTATTAGGAACACTGTGCTAATACTGGGTAGTGCGCCTCCCTTTGCTCTCAAAACAGCCTCAAATCTTCATGGCATGGATTCCACATGATGTTGAAAACATTCATTTGAGCTTCTGGTCCATGTTGACATGATTGCATCACGCAATTTCTGCAGATTTGTCAGCTGCGCATTCATGCTGCGAATCTCCCGTTCTACAACGTCCGTGAGGGGCGACATGGCTCAGGCAGTAAGAGCAGTCGTCTGGAAGTCGGGGGGTTGCCGGTTCGATCCCCCGCCCGGGCTGTGTCAAAGTGTCCCTGAGCAAGACACCTAACCCCCAAATGCTCCTGACGAGCTGGTCGGTGCCTTGCATGGCAGTCAATCGCCGTCGGTGTTTGAGTTTGTGTGTGAATGGGTCAATAAGAAGCATCAATTGTACAGCACTTTGGATAAAGGCGCTATATAAATGCCAACCATTTACATCCCAAAGGTGTTCTATTGGATTCAGATCCGGTGACTGGGACAGCCACTGAAGAACACTGAACATTCATTCATTTTCTGCTCACCACAATTGTACAGAGCGGTTATGTGAGTTACCGCAGCCTTTCTGTCAGCTCGAACCAGTCTGGCCATTCTCCGTTGACGTCTCTCATCAACAAGATGTTTTCATCCACAGAACTCTGTTCCCTGGATTTTTTTTGTCTTTCGCATCATTCTCTGTAAACTCTAGAAACTGTTGTGCATGAAAATCAGGAGATCAGTTACAGAAATACTCAAACCAGCCCGTCTGACACCAACAATCATGCCACGGTCAGAATCACTGAGATAAAAAAATTTCCCCATTCTGATGGTTGATGTGAACATTAACTGAAGCTCCTGACCCATATCTGCATGTTATGCACTGCACTGCTTCCAAACGATTGGCTGATTAAATAATCACATTAATAAGTAGGTGTACAATACTAGGTAGGTGTATAATACTAGTACCAACAGCAATACTACAGCAGCCAACTCACCTGTCACCAACAGTAGCCTAACCGATCTACAAATGACTTTCCCATTTAAAGCACAAACATTACCTTATTGGCATTTGAGCGACGTACAGATGATTACACTAAGCAGCAGACAATCCTCAAGGGCCTTGTTCAAGGGTCCAACGGCTGTGCGGATCTTATCGTGGCTAAACCGGGGCTCAAACCACCAACCTTGCAGGTCCCAGTCATGTACCTTAAACACTACGCTACGCCCTGTACAAACATGGCCATACAAACATGGCCCTATAGCCTACTGTATAAACATTTTATTTAGCCTACTGTTCTGTAATGGAGATGCATGTGCACCTTAAAAAAATAATAATTACAAAAAGCGAGCTTCCATTTTCCATTCATCTTTGTATGGTTTGCAATCACAGAATTTGAACAAGCTCTTCATTTTTCTGATTCAGATAACTGGAAAATGAGTAGCCATCAACAACGCCACGAGAGCCAAGTCTTAATGCTGATTAACCAGTCGAGTGAAAAGCATCACCGGACAATAGTCAAGAGGTGTTGATAGCTGAAGTGGGTCTTCAGCTATCAATGTCTGGCCCGCTGTTCATTAGCAAACTGAACAATAGGGGAGGGGAAATGAAAATGGGCTACAAACTCTTTTCAGGGGTCTGGTTTGATAACTGTAGGCAATGCTGTAATAGTTACGTTAATGATACGGATGGATTGGCTCTACACTGATGGATTGGCTCTACTGGGATCGACTGGCTCGACCAGGATGATGGGTTTTCTTTTCTGACATGTTGTCAAGAAAATTATAAACATGGCAGAATGAAAAACAGGCAATTTATCGTTTGATCGATTTGTCTATTTAGCTGAAACAGAGAAAGATATAGATATTAGATTTTAAGGTTAAGGTGACATAAACCCAAGCCAGCACAGTCAGCTCTATGAAGAAAATATTTGGGATATAAAAACAAATTAGGTATCTAAACGCACACGGTGAGTACACAACAGTTTCTTGCTGTTTTACTTTGACTCTGTTTACGTCCGGCAGTCAACTGGTTCAGCAGCATTTCCAGCTACAACCGACGCTGTAAACTAGTGCGCTACCAGTTCTGCACTCAGTGTACCCATATTGCGGACAGTCCATTGGACTGACAGCGCTACACACATCAAACAGAACGACTAACCAATCGAGTCAACCTTTGATATCACTGTTAACTGAGAATCCTTGGATAGCTTAATTCAAAGTCACTTTATATCTTCCAGTGGAACATGTTGCTTTTTGGCCAGTATGCAAAAAGCTGCCTTAATAAATTGACACATCTGCCAGGAAGGATAGCGTGGACTGCTTTTTACGAGGTCGTGTCAGTTGTAGGCTTGCTGCCATCGTGTAAGAAGTGCACAAGAAACCCGCAGAAGGCCGGCTCCATCAGGCTGTGCAGGCAGGTCAGACGGACAGACTCTGGAGGGGGAGGGGCATGGGCTGGGGGTGTTCCTAAGGCAATGCCAATTGAAGAAGGGGGGGGGGGCGCAGGGGTATTGAATTTGGTGATGTCATCAGTCTAACAGGCTGCTATTTTGTCTGGGTTTCAAATGACGGTATAATCAGAAAAAGACACAATTTTCAACAAACATCTAAGAATGTCTCCCCTATTTTCATCATTCATGTGTTTTTCGCTGCAGAAGTCCCTGTGAAACCAACTGATACCCTTTTCTGACTTAATATACTTTCCAAAGATTTTTTTATTTTTTTTTTCTCACTGAAAACCATACATGTCCTGTGAATTCTTACTTGTATACGGAAGACCACTGCCTATGTTCACAGCTGAGTATAAGGAGTATAACTACATGGCTCATTCTTCAAGTCCAGAAGCACAACCCAAGCCAGGGGAGAGTGTGAATTCCCAGCTGTTGCATGACCGGGTTAGCCGTAAGCCATCATGGAACGGGTGCGCCCTGGATCTCACGCTCACTCTCAGCGTGTGAATGTGCATGTGTGGCTGTGGATATCCACGTGTGTGTGCTTGTTGGTGTATGTGTGTATGTGTGCATATGTTAACTAGTGTATGTAGAGTATGTGTGTGTGTGTGTGTTTATGTCTTTATACACTCTTTATAGGACTTTATTTGGTAGAACTGTACACCAGCTTCTTAATGCAAATACAGTGGGCTCCAGAATTATTGGCATCCTCGATAAATACGCACAAGAAAGTTTATTAACAAAAAATGATACAGTTAAGCTTTACTTTCCAACATGTGTAAAGCAGTGTGCTTTATTAATGATTCAACTGAATCATCCATGAGCCTTTTCCTATAATTTGTGATAAGGTTAGAGAACACATTTGGAGGGATTTTTGACCATTCCTCCATGCAGAACTTTTCAGATTCATTAATATCCTTGGGATACCCCCTCTTCAGACCACAGGTTTTGCAAGGGATTTAAGTCTGGAGACTGAGATGGCCATTGCAGAACATGGTTATTGTTTTTATTTTACTTGCCATTTCTGAGTGGATTTTAATGTATGCTTGGAGTTATTTTCCGGCTGGATAATCTACCTACAACTAAATTCAGCTTCCTAACACAGGCAACCAGATTTTCTGCCAAGATTTCCTGGTACTGTGTTGAATTCATTGGGCCATTGATTTTAAATAGTGCTCCTAGACCGCTGGCAGCAAAACATCAATGACCCACCAACATACACTCACTGAACACTTTATTAGGAACACCTGTACACCTACTTACTCATGCCATTATCTAATCAGCCAGTGGCGTGGCAGCAGTGCAATGCAGATACCGGTCAGGAGCTTCAGTTAATGCTCACATCAACCATCAGAATGGGTGAAATTGCGTTCATATTTATAAGATAATAAAAACTGCGACATAATAAAAACCACAAGACGATGCTCAATTGTTACAAGTACCGCTTATTTGCAAAGCAGGGCAATAAAACAGCAGGTTCCCCCATGCCATATGAACAGCTTACAACCTGGACCGAGTCAGCGACTGAGACAATGAAAGGCATATTCTAACAATCCTTGATACCATTTCTATATGTCAAAAAATCATGTTCCAATATAAGAACAAAAATATACAATTCAGAAGTTGCTTGAATAAACACATTGTATTTTTGTACCTCACTTTTATTCCATGTCCAGCTGACATATTTACGGTTTGGTAGAAATACAAGTTTGTTTTTGAGACATGGTCAAGAGGTTCAGTTGTTGTTTAGACCAAACATAAGATTTTGGAAGAAATGTGATCTTTGTGACTTTGACTTTGACTGTGGAATTATTGTTGGTGCCAGACAGGGTGGTTTGAGTATCTCAAAAACTTCTGATCTCCTGGCATTTTCTCGCACAGCAGTCTCAAGAGTTTACAGGGAGTGGTGCAAAACACTAAAAATATCCAGTGAGCAGCAGTTCTGGGGGTGAAAATGTCTTGTTAATGAGAGCGGTCAGAGGAGAATGACTTCATGCTGACAGGAAAGTGACAGTAACTGAAATAACAAGTGTTACACCAAACCACTAAGTGGATGGGCTACAGCAGCAGTAGACCAATTCTTAAATGTACAATAGGTAAGATGTTTGTGTTAAAACATTGTGACAAGACTATTGTAAATCCCAAAACATCGTATAGCTGTACAATACTTCAAGCTCATTGGTTGAAAATTGGTTCTAATTACCACAGCCAATGGCGTTTCAACGTCAGCAAGTTTGCAGAGGGATGGACAGTGTTGTGGTTTGAAGCTGTTTGTTGCTGCTATACTTGACCGTTAGAAGTCTGAAATTACCTATTGTACCTTTAATTAAGTCCAAAACATAACTATAATAAATACCTAATAAACCACACTGAATGTAAGTATGTGTGGGTGTGGGTTCTGTGTTTTTCTGTGTGTCTGTTTGTCGGTACCTTGCCAGAGTGAGAGATCTTGCCACTGCTCTCTTGAAACTTCTCCTGCAGGGTCTCGGCCAGCTGGCACAGCAGGTAGCCGTTGTCAAGCTGGTCCATAAAGCTCTCAGCTGTGATCTCCTGGCCTGCATGAAGGAGAGGGACAAAGTGCACTTCATCAATCCATTTATATTTAGCATAGTGCCTTTCACAGGAATATAGACGGCTATGAGGATACAATTCATTTCCAAAATTCACTGGAATATAGTAGGAGTGTCAGAATCAATAACAGAATGATCGTTGTGTTATTGTGTTATGGTGAAACAGTAGCACTGAAGTGTCAACACAGAAAACATAGTTGTTTTCAACACAAAGGTTATGCATATACAGTGCAGTCTCTATCTATTTTTACAGTCTGTATAATTTTTGTTCTTTTGGCTCTGTAGTCCAGCAAATTGCACTTGAAATGAAACAATGAATGTGAAGTCAAAGTGTAGACTGTCTATACCCTTCAATTTGAGGGTACATCCATTCAGCGGTGTGTAGGAATCAAACCCCTTTTTTCACGTCCCTGTGGGTTATTATACGGACATGCTACAAACATGTCATTCATTCAATGACAGCTTGGCCACCCTGGATCTCCATGCAAAAGTATACAATTTTGCAACAAGTGAAAATGGCAATTCTTAATTGCAGCATATCTAAAATCTTACACAAACGTCATTCAAACCCTGATGCTGAACATATTACATTTATGGAATAGAAGACTTGAAAATAAGTTGTTTGCGTGCCCTTTTTTAACAAGTTGATCATTCTCTTTTCATTTAGTCTGGATAGATCAGTCTCGATCCATCTCTTGGGCTGAACAAAGTGGAACTGCAGCACAGGATGCAATGACAAATCAGCCATCTTCGGCCATTTGATCCAGCCCAGAGTGCACAGCCCCAGAGGCTAAAGCAACGCATAGCCTGTGTGCTAATCACACGAGTGTACAGGGCAGCCCAGGGACCCGAGCAAGGCACAGCTGGCCGTCAGATGTGTGCGCAGCTGTGACCCTACTGCAGACAGACAGATGTGGAAGTGGGAACTTCACATCCGACGGGCCACGAAATAACCTGTCACTTTGAAAAAGGGCACAGGACAACAGCAACACATCCACACAAAAAAGACTGCAGAGGCAGGCATGAGGCGGCTTTGTGTGGTTGTTATGGACGACCCTTCAGCCAGGGAGAATACGGTGGTCATTAGGAGAGCCTTCCCCAGCTGCCTGGCTTCCATACAGCCATACCTTCTCAGTTAGATCACTCTGGTGGTGGGGGTGTGAAGGGGAGGGGACTGAGGGGAAACCTTGGGGGATATTTTTTGTCTTTTCTATTCTGTCTTTTTGCTGAGGAGGGGGGCTAGGGTGGGGGTCGGCTAATGACTTCCAAATGTGGCAGTTGCATAAAAGAGGAAGATGAGGCTGGGAAATGAATATGAGCGTCTGGAAAAGGAAAGGATCGCCTTAGTCAATCAAAGGTTTTCTGTTTTTTTTAATATACTTTCAAAATAAATAATAATAAACTCGAATGCAAATAAGGACTGTCATCTGAGTAATGTTCCAGTGTACTTTAGTGAGGCTGCAGGGCTCAATGATGGTTATGTAGCACTGGCCCATCGGGGTGTAAAAAGGATTGCAATACAAAGTTAAATGTGTTAATGGCCTCGTGTACACAGAAGTGTGCCAGGAATGACAGGCCTGTCAGTGCCATCCATCTCTGAACTGTGATGTGTTTTGTGTTCTGTCCTGAAGGAATGATGAGTGCTTTTAACCCCTTTACGCAAGCCTCCTACTGGCCATGGTGCCTGTGTGCTGAGATTATTCAACTCAGCCATTCAGTGCTCGTGCTGTGTTATAGCTTCATTAGCAGATGATACACGATAACTATGTCAAGTATGGAGTTTCTAAGTGCCACCATTGTCCTGCAGTTTCTCCTGTTAACAAGCTCCCCCTGACACGTTGGACAATAGCGTCTGTCTGGGGGTTCATAACTATATATTCTTTCACCACCAAAAATGTGTATTCGGTGTCCCCTTGTATGCCAGTATCTTACTGGTCTGAATATGAAACTTTAGGCCTCACATTTTAATCAACATATCATTCATGCTGATACCTTGATGGAGAGCAGGCTGATATTCACGTTAGGGCTGATCAATTTAATTTCCTGTCTTTTGAGGTTTTCAGCAAATGCAAACATTGCACTTAAAACAGTTTTTTTTGTGATTAATTACGTATATCTTGAGACCACACACACACACATACACACACACATCCACAAAAAGTGGTTGACTGTAACGCCCAAGTATAAAGTAAATCCTTAAAAGATCAGACATGCTCTGTCTCACTTTGTTCTAACCGACTCTCCAAGGCAACGGCCAACACCCACACTTGAACTTGAGGACACTCTCACCCACATGAAAAAGCAGGGAAAATCATGCACCACACCACAAGTGAAAGCACTGCTCAGCCACTGACAGCCACTTAGCACGGGCACAGTCCTAATTTAATGCCAGCTCACACGGAAGATCTCTAAAACCAGTGCTTTTCTTGTATATTTCTTTGGACAACCACTCTGGGCATATTCTTGTGGGGGGGCATTAGCTCAGCAGGTACGTGTGGAGGTAAGAGTGGCAGTCGGAGGGTTGTTGGTTCAATCCCTGCCCTGGGCATGTCAAAGTGTTCCTGAGCAAGACACCTAACCCCCAACTGCTCCCAGTGGGCTGATTGGTACCTTGCATTGCAGCTTATTGCCATTGGTGTGTGAGTGCTAGTGTGTGGGAATGAGATTAACTGTAAAGTGCTTGATCCACCAGGGATCAGCAACTCATGGCAGAAGACTAAGAAGAACTTAAGGGCAGAGAACTGCTGGTTTTACACCCCCCCGACCCCTTTACTTGGGAGTCAGGTATGAATACAGTCCAACCCATCAGTACTAATTGCCTGGGAGAAAATAAAGCCAGGGCTATATCTGGATTTGAGGGCCATAGTTGATGATCTGTTCCATACACTGTATCTCTTTCTACAAAGTTAAGTTTGTTTGTGAGCTTGGTTTTGGGTTCATCTTATTTGACTGGGCCTGGCTAGTTTCAGCCAATGTCGAGTTAAGAGGTCAGTAGGTTGAGCTTGACCGAGGTTGTGGGCTCACAAAGATTGCCAAGCTGTGATTGGACCTTCAGTGACAAAGGGGTGGGGCCTAGGATGGTCAATAGGAGTCCCGCCTCCAATCAGGATCAGGATTAATCAGAAGGGACTGACTATCCTCCAATCAGAATCAGGACTCATCAGAGGGGACTGACTATTGGTTAATTATAAAAGCATCCCGGGAACTGGACTTGAGTGGACATACCTCACATCAGAAAGTGAGTCTTATCAAAAAGTTTTGTGGTCAAAAGTTGCGGGCTATTAAGCATTCATTAACCGATACATGCATAAATGTGTTCATTTATCCATAATCCATCAAGGCATTAATTATTTGATCCATTCATTTGCTTTTCCTTCAGTGCATTAATTAATTAATTCATTTATACTGTACTTCCGTTGTGTCATTCAATCCTTACCCAGCATGCGTGTGAGCCAGAGTGCCAGGTCCTCTTTCATGGGCAGCAGGCTGGCCTCGTGGCGGCTGGCCAGCCACTGGCCGTAGAGGTGCACGTCCGTGAGCCCAGGGCTCTGCTGCAGCTTGGGACTGAGGGGGCTGTACATGGTCTCCCTGCCGCTGGCCTGGGAGAGCAGAAGGGCACATTTCGGTCAGACAGACGAGCTTCCTGCCTACCCAACTCAATCATCCCCTAAGCAGAGCTTGCAGTGCTTCTTTCATCTTTTATTTGTTTGTTGTGTAATTCGATTTGCCTCTGCGGCAAGAATGCCACCGCCCGGGAAAAAATACTTGCAAGGTTCTGACACTAGGGGGCGGCAGAGTTTAATTTTTCATGTTAAGGAGAAATTTTAGTTGACTTCACATTGCGTTGCATTTTGGGGCGATATAGCGGAATGCTTTGCTCTACTTTTGGAAATATTATTGGACAATTATTAGGTTTTCAAGGATGACCACTGCAAAGCCATTTATAAGGCTCTGGGACTCCAACAAACCACATTATCTCCAAATGGAGAACACTTGGAGCAGTAGAGGCCAGCCTGCCAAAATGTCTCCAATGGTACTGCGATATCTCACCCAGGAAGTCACAAAAGATCCCAGAAGAAAAATGATGGCAAGTCGATGATGAAGCCCTTATCTCATCATCATGTGGTCAGAACATAATATTACGTTTAAGGCAATCTTCGTATCTTATCAATATCGTATGTCTGTGGGATTCGGTCTGTCAAGGAAGCAGATTCTCGGCCCCTCCTGGTGGAGAGGGCACACACACCTGGGTTACGTTATCTAATCAGCCCAGGTGCTTAAAACTCTGCTCCTTTCCACAGTACGGGGCAGAGACCCGGAGATAACTCCAGAGCGCCAGTTTTCGTTTTATTTATTCTTCCATTCAGCATAGTACACACGAAGGGAAGACACAAAGGGAGATCAAGGCATGCTTAATGACCTGTGCCCAGCAGGCTATAAATCCATTAGCAAACCTAGGGCCAGTGGCCCGAGGGCGGGGCTTGCTCCTGGTCACAGAAGTAGTTTAAAATGTAACCCTCTTCCTGTAAATTAGTTATATTATTATTTATTTTGTGTTGGTTTGGGCACTCTCCCTCTCGCCATGCGGCAAACAACAGGGAAAATTCTGGAAGTGTTGCATCTCCCTCCCAGAGGAGTCACATGGCCTGTAACAACATCATCTTTAGGCGCTCTGAAACATAAATAGTTGTTACAGCATGTACATATAGACGTCATTTTCATTAATAATGCAAATATGTTGCAGAATACAGCAGTATTTTCTCAATGCATCACACTGAGAAATATGTCATGACCACTGGACATTTTTTGAAAAAAAGCTATGTGAAGACGATTATTCTGAAGGCGTTTTGTCCCTGACAGCTTTCCATATTATCGTGTCTTGGAGGACAGCACGCCTTTAGGGACAGTCCATATGAGGCACAGGTACATTTACAGAGAACTATGAATGGCCCTTCTATGGGACTGTTAGGATATTTCCTCATGCAAATTCATATGAACAGGCATGCACATTCAATTGGCATTCATTACTTATACACCTTAGATATGCACCTAGTTCTCTGCATGTTTCATCATGGGTTTTTGTAGGAACTTTTTATTAAGAACAAAAGTAAGAAGAGCTTGCAAAAAGTTTTGAATGAGGCCCAATGGCTGTACGTTCCAGATGGATCTGAATGCCAGACTCAGTTTTACAAAGTAAGCACATCAGAATGTTATTAAATATATTAAAGATTCTGTTCAAGGCAATCATGTCACTCATCTCAAGGACACAAAAAGCCATTCCCTTTTTTGTTGAACTGAGTGCGAAAATAAATGTGCGTAAACATCTGGTATTGAAATGCACAGGCAGCTAAATAACCTTGGACATGGAGAGATATGCAAGTTATGTGTTATTCACTAAAGATCAGAAGAGTGACACAATGCTCTCACAATCGGTAGTACCTCTCCACCCCAACAGGGATCTGTGGCACTGCCACAGGAAGCCATCAAACTCAGCAGAACGTGCCCAAATGCTCAGCATGTCTCCCCTATATTCTGCCCCAGTCCCAAAGTGCTTTGATAATGACAACATACACTCAGTGGTCACTTTATTAGGTAGACCTGTACACCAGCTTGTTAATGCCAATATTTAATCAGCCAATCATGTGACAGCAACTGAATGCATACAAGCATGCAGACAAAGTCAAGAGGTTCAGCTGTTGTTCAGACCAAATATGAGAATGGGGAAGACGTGACATTGACTGCGGAATTATATTACATTACATTAATGGCATTTGGCTTATCCAGAGCGATGTACAGTTAATTAGACTAAGCAGGAGACAATCCTCTCCTGGAGCAATACAGGGTTAAGGGCCTTGCTCAAGGGCCCAACGGCTGTGCAGATCTTATGGTAGCTACTCCGGGGGTCAAACCACGGACCTTGCGTGTCCCAGTCCTGTACCTTAACCACTACGCTACAGGCCACCCTTGTAGGTTGGTTGTTGGAATGATTATTGGTGCCAGACAGGGTGGATTGAGTATCTCAGAAACCACTGATCTCCTGGGATTTTCACGCACAACAGTCTCTAGTGTGCAGAGAATGGTGCCAAAAACAGAAAACATCTAGTAAGCAGCAGTTCTGCGGGCAAAACCACCTTGTTCATGAGAGGAGAAGGGGTAGACTGGTCAAAGCTGACAGGAAGGTGACAGTAACGCAAATAGCCACGCATTACAACAATGGTGTGCAGAAGAAACGTCAAACATCTACATGGATAGGTTACAGCAGCAGAAGACCAATAAAGTCTAAAATATAAGTCATATAAATACCTAAAAATAAGTACTCACTGAGTGTACATTTCAATAGTGAATAAAACTAATGACTTGGAAGTAATGCAAAGTGAAGCAATGATTATTGCAGTACAACTATAACGTTACCCACTGCACATTTCTTCGGTGGTGAAGTGCAGAGGTCTGTCAGTTCTGTGTTGGGTCAACTTGGGTGTTGTCTGCTTGAGTGTGCAGATGGGCATGCTCACCACACCCCGGGGTCAGCTCTGGAGATGAGCAGAGAGGGGGCCCCAGGGTCAGCTCTGGAGATGAGCAGAGAGAGAGGGGGCCCCAGGGTCAGCTCTGGAGATGAGCAGAGAGGGGGCCCCAGAGTCAGTCAGAGCAGCATTGTTCACTTGGGGTGAGACCCCCAGGACAGTTTACACTGCACCTAACGACATGGAGCGCTCCCAATAACACTCACAGCCCGGTTCCCTTTCCCGTTCCTCCACAGAACAGGGTCTGTTTGTTGCTCCTGAAGCAGTACAGAAGAACGTTTATCTCATAGCCAGTGCGGAGGGGGGGGGGGGGGGGGCCTTATTTGGATGTTTCTTTTTTTTCAGCTGTGTAACCCAAACCACCGCCCAACAAGGAGCAGTTTTCAGCAGGCCTGTTATCTGCTGGAAGACAAACGGGTCATGTCCCCACGACGATAACCTGATTTTTTTTAATACCTTAAATTTCAGGAAATCATTCATCACAGGTCAGGATAAAACCTAAATTTTTTAGATAATTCTCACATATAGACAAGAGAACATATCCAAAGGCAGAAGGAGCCCACATGAAGAGATGAAGCAGAGGGGAAAGACCAGAGGCCAAGTGGAAGCCAGATGTGAAGAGTTATCATTGACCGCAAAGCAGAGAAAACACAAGAACATTGGTGGCTCTCCGTGGGCAATTCCCACTGGATTTCTCTGAGCTGGAGCCATACCATCCAAGCATCACAGGTGACCGTGATGGGGATAAAGGGAGTCTATGGTCCCGTAAAGAGCCTCAGCCCCTGGGTAGAGCAGGACTGTGAACTCACAAGCCGACCCATCCAGAGGAGGGGTCAATGACAGCTTGTGGCAACAAGAATGGGTCTCCTGTCTAAAGCCTATAGCGCCAACATCCCAAGTACAGTGGCTAAGGTGCTTGACTGGGACTTGGAAACATGGTGGTTCCCCAGTGTAGCCACAATTAAATCAGTGCAGTCCTTGAGCGAGGCCCTTAACCCCGAAATTGCTTCAGGGGAGATTGGCCCCTCCTTCGTCTATTCAAATGTAAGTTGCTTTGGATAAAAGCGTCAGCTAAATAACTGTAATGTTCAGGTCAGCATGACAGTTGCTGTTTTTGAATGTGAAAACCGAATCAATGAAGAGAGGGATGAACGAGTCAATTCCATGAGCATCCAGTGATAAAGATCACTTGACACCCTTACCCAAAAAGCACACAAAGGCATGCATCAACACACTGCAGCAAACTTTAAGGCCTTAAGAACAATACAGCCCAGTGAAAAGGGTACAGTTACAGTATACAACTGACCAGCCAATGAACAGAAAGTCTTTGAGAAGAAACACAAAAGCAGTCCTGAAACCTTCAGTACCAGTATGATCGATCTGATGAAACCGCAAATATTGATTGTTCATATTTGAGACCTCACGTGAGCAGCAGAAACAGGAGGAACAATACACAGAGCCGAGAGGAATGTCAGATTTCAGCACGCATTCCTCTAACCTCCCACCGTATCTGTTATCCTGGGGAGTGCAGAACCATGTCAAATGCCTCCGTGGATTTTCACTTCAGAGCAACAATGTGAATATTTCAACAGAGAACTGCTTCCTAACCCTCATGCCCATGCGCAGTCAGAGACAATACGAAGACACACAGGTGAATATGCTTTATGTTGTGTTTGTTATTAAATCATTCTTATCTAAACTACTCTGTGACCTTTTTTTAGGTAGACCTGTACACCAGCTTGTTAATGCAAATATTTAATCAGCCAATCATGTGGCAGAAACTAAATGCATAAAAGCATGCAGATGTGGTCAAGAGGTTCAGCTGTTTTTCAGACGAAATGTCAGAATGGGAAATAAATGTGATCAAAGTGACTTTGACTGTGGAATGATTATTGGTGCCAGAAAGGGTGGTTTGAAACTCAGAAACTGCTGACCTCCTGGGGTTTTCATGCATAACAGTCTCTAGAGTTTGCAGAGAATGGTGTAAAAACAAAAAAACATCCAGTTCTGTGGGCAAAAACACCTTGTTAATGAGAGAGTTCAGAGGAGAAGGGCCAGATTGGTCAAAGCTGACAGGAAGGTGACAGTAACGCAAACCTCACACTACAACAGTGGCATGCAGAAGAGTATCATCTCTGAACACACAACGTGTCAAACCTCTTAAGTGGATAGGCTACAGCAGCAGAAGTAGAAGAAGAAGTTTAAAAAATAAGTCTAATAAATACCTAATACCTAATGACAATTAAAAAATTTCAAACATTAAACTTGAAAAGATTCATTGTAGAACTGATGTTATGGTCAAATAGAACAAAAAAAGTTATATATATATATAAAAACATTTTTAAGTGCTATTTCATGATGTGTACCAGAGAGGGTTACGCTGTAGTTCCACTCTAAGGGACGGGAGATGTGGTAAAGACGTGCGATGCAGCAGGGGTCCAGAACAAGAGGAAATGCTGAAAAACCTCACAGATGCTTCCTCGTGCACCCGTTTTATAATAAACACGATGGTGAGAATGCATTCATAACAAGCCGGGTCCTATTTTATGGATCGCAGAAGCAAACTGTGGGAGAATGCCCCGCAAACAGAAGGGCTTTTTGTGGCGTCTCAGTTCGTATAGACCCCCATCTCGTGGGATGCGGGCCAGGGGCGGGTTACATATGTTTGGCTTCACTTTTGGACACAGCAGTCCTTTGATAGAAACGGCTGGCCTGGGCCCTGACCTGGGTAGGGTCGTCCTGCTCCACTGGTCAGAATGTGGCACCTGCATGTCGCCGAGAGGGTGCGTATCCCATAGGCCTCCGGTCACCAGAAGGACTGGTGACCCCAGCTCGCTGTGAGCGCAGTTTCCCACGGCAAAAGCAGGCACCATGGTCCAGGCTGACCAAAGTCTGGCTATGAGGTGGGTGGCACCCCACTGACAGCCCTGGAGGCTGTGCCTGGTGCACACACAAGCCTGCTGCAGCACACATACACACATACCTTCCAGGGAGGCTAGTTTGCTAAGCTTCCCTTGAACTAACCTGGCTAGCATCAAGCTTAGCGTCTGGGTCCCTGTGTGTTGTATATGTCTGAGTTGGTGCATGTGAGTTTGTTTTATGTACCGTTCACTGTTCATTCATACTTATCCATAGTATATGCCATATTTGTAGCAGTTACTATGTCTCACTAGCGCAGATATGCATACTGAGGTTTTTAAGTGCTATTTCATGATGTGTACCAGAGAGGGTTACGCTGTAGTTCCACTCTAAGGGACGGGAGATGTGGTAAAGACGTGCGATGCAGCAGGGGTCCAGAACAAGAGGAAATGCTGAAAAACCTCACAGATGCTTCCTCGTGCACCCGTTTTATAATAAACACGATGGTGAGAATGCATTCATAACAAGCCGGGTCCTATTTTATGGATCGCAGAAGCAAACTGTGGGAGAATGCCCCGCAAACAGAAGGGCTTTTTGTGGCGTCTCAGTTCGTATAGACCCCCATCTCGTGGGATGCGGGCCAGGGGCGGGTTACATATGTTTGGCTTCACTTTTGGACACAGCAGTCCTTTGATAGAAACGGCTGGCCTGGGCCCTGACCTGGGTAGGGTCGTCCTGCTCCACTGGTCAGAATGTGGCACCTGCATGTCGCCGAGAGGGTGCGTATCCCATAGGCCTCCGGTCACCAGAAGGACTGGTGACCCCAGCTCGCTGTGAGCGCAGTTTCCCACGGCAAAAGCAGGCACCATGGTCCAGGCTGACCAAAGTCTGGCTATGAGGTGGGTGGCACCCCACTGACAGCCCTGGAGGCTGTGCCTGGTGCACACACAAGCCTGCTGCAGCACACATACACACATACCTTCCAGGGAGGCTAGTTTGCTAAGCTTCCCTTGAACTAACCTGGCTAGCATCAAGCTTAGCGTCTGGGTCCCTGTGTGTTGTATATGTCTGAGTTGGTGCATGTGAGTTTGTTTTATGTACCGTTCACTGTTCATTCATACTTATCCATAGTATATGCCATATTTGTAGCAGTTACTATGTCTCACTAGCGCAGATATGCATACTGAGGTTTTTTCATTCACATTCGCATTCAGACAGTCTTCAGCTTGGGCAATATACAGCCAGCTTGTCTAAATAATCACATATAACTCGAGCATAAACACTAATCGAGTAATAAATGTTGGAGCAAAAACTGTTACATTCACCCCCGTCCCAGCCTAAGCTAGTTGCATATTCAAGCAAATAAATATCTTAAAAAGTGTTACTCCTGAACACGCCCTCAACACGCATTAAAAATCCAGTTTTGCACCTTGCAAAAATCAAACCAATCACATATTTCTTCTCCCGCCTGTGTGATGTGATTCAAAATATCGGCAAACAAGGATAGGAGGCTGCGAGAATGCAAAAACATTATGAATTATACCCAAGTCTAGGCCATCTCCATTGAGGAATCTGGAAATCGTACATAAAGAAGGGACAACCGCAAATCTGTGGCAGGCAAATAGTCTGGTCACCCTTCAAAATGTGTACACTGGCTACTGTTGATACTCGCTTACTGTCTACTGACTTGCTTACTAAATTAATGAATGTACAAGCGCTTAAAGGGGCCAGCTATTCAGCAGTTTGATGGCACAAAGGTTGTGGGAAGTTGGATGAATACAGAGCAAAGAAGCAAATATCGCATGACGCATGCATGTACACACAAAATGTGAGCTGTAAGAATATATAAAGTAATGTTATTCTTAGTTTTAAGAAAAAAGATTATTACCCTGTTGAGCTACTGTATTAATGCCTGTTTATTTATATTTGAAGATGCTTTTATACCACTCTGTCTGGGACAGGAGAAATTCAGTTGGGCAAGTAGAAAAAATTATTAATATCCGCTGTAGTAATATTTTGCCTTAAAATATACACAGCCAGACAGGGTGTGTTTTTTCTCTCATGGGCCCAATTTTTCATCCCGGGGTCCACTCCAGACAAAATAAACCAAAGCAAGGCTGTCACATCATGGTAGCAGAAAAACCTAGAACATTCCCGGGAATTTGGCACATTGCTCAAGGTGTACCAGGACGAAATTCCACCGGAATGCAATAAACGTGTGGAATCATTTCCTTGCGGTTTTTCTAAAGATGTTAATCAAATAAACCAAACGACAGAGCAACGTCTCTAGAAGAAGAGCAGGCTTCAGTTGCAGGTCTCTGCTGTTCAACCTCTATTCCATGGGCTCTGTGAGGCTCCTCATTATCTCTCCCTCCAGTCTCCAGTCAAGGAAACTCACTGATCTGTGCAACCACAATCACATTCCACATCTACAAAAAAAGACTCCACAAGGAAGACAAGTAAAAATATCCATTGACCAGTCTAGTTTTTCAATTTCTCTATCAACTCAGGTTTAATATTTTGGGGAAGGTAAATTAATTTGTTTTTGAATGAGGAGTTTCATAAACATCTAAATACGAATTTAATAAAACATTTCACTCATGCAAAAAAAAAATTTATATTAACGTAGGATGGATGCAGGTAATGTGGGACACTTTGGTTTTTGAGTCTGGTCCCAAATTAAATAGAACTACTGTAATAATATATTTATTTTTTACATAACTTTTACTTCCAGATGCAACACAAAGAAATGTTTTATAAAGTAGAAGGCTAATTTGCTTGTTGCCTTGCATGAGAACAGACAGTCATACACTAATTTCCATACTTTGACAATGGAGATGTCATTTTGCCTTTGGAGCCAGAACATATATCCCTCTGTGTCTGGGGGCTGTCTCTATTAATGGATTTGATGCTCCGTATTTTAAAAGATTTCCAACACGTGCAAACAGCAGGAGAGAGCACATTTTTGCGTGCTAACACTTGCGTTGTTACATGATACACGCAATACATATACTTCTCTCATTTGCAGGAAAATGAATCCGATCACTTTGAAATGCACTCACTTTCTAGGGTGGTTGAAAACCGTTCAAGTATATGCCATTGTCTGCGGTAAGGCATACATTCTTTTTAGAATAATTCAATTGCTGCTGTGTAACTATTTTATATAACTATTTTTGCTCCATTTAAAAGAAACCACAAGGGTGCACCACTTTTACGACAGAGTGGAATGAACTCAACTTAAGAATGAATTTTCATAAATGGATTCCTGACAAATGATGCAAACTGAGATGCAACAGGCCACCCAAACGTCAATCATTAAAGGAAGGAAAACAGATTTTATTTTTCTAAAAACCTTTTGTTTAGGCTGTGTATTGCTAAAAGAACTGTTCTCTTAGATACCAGAAAAAGTTGAGCTACGACTAAACCAAAACATTTAAGTAGCGCCGATGCTCAATTCATCCTTTGATAAGTTACAGTTCCAACATAGTTCATACATTGGTGCATAAAACCGTTAGGCTAAGTGCATATAAATAACATCTAAAACTTCAGTAATAACCTAACGTTCTTTCAACGTGCATTCCACTTGAAATAATGATGATATCAAATTCTATATTCGGATTTTATTGCCCTTTTTACTGTCCCTTTGTATCCATAGAGTAGGCTAATACTGATGTTCTTCAGTTTTATAAGTGGTTATGGGCAAGTCCGCTTCATGAATGTAATACCAACCGACCAATTGCTGCAATAAACTTACATAACAAACTTACACAACCTACATGATTTATATTTCTTGAAAAGCTGAGATTGAAAATGTACATAATCAGAACAATATGTGGCTAAGTTTAAGATCCAGCCAGTACAGTAGCCACAATCTATGCAATCACTCGTTATATTTGCACTGCTGTTTTCGCGCTCACCCTGTGAAAGAAACGCGTCGTGGAGCAATGCAATTCCCCGATTCCTCCGCTGTCCAGACTCTTCATGCGAGTGCATCGAAGTGTCTGTGTTGTCCCGGACGATGGCGAGCGTAGAGGGTAGGTCAGACATCTCAGGTCCCGTACAATCTGACGGCTGCACGGAGGATCATGACAATGTGCGTACAGTAGCCTTCTGTTGACAGGAAGTTAACTGGCAACACTACCCTTTCTTCCCCTCTTATTCCACTCGCTTTCACTGCTCAAAAGAGAGAAGAAAAACTATCCGTCACACCCCAAACAGCCAGCAGAAACACACTCGCTCCAGTTAGCATCACTGTTAGATTAATGCTGGAAATTGAATTTGCGTATGCTCCCAAATAATATTATTAGCTATAGATTAACGGGTCTACATGTAAAATACCAGAAGCAAAGGTTTTTTCTCCCTTCAAGTCCGCCTTTTTAAATATTCCAATACTCTATGTAATTGTTTCCGTGAAAATGTTTTTTTCTTCTTTTTTTTTCCTTTTTTTCATATGCAAAACAGAATGAACCTCGAGTACCTCCGCTCTGCCTATAGGCAAAACAAAAAACTTGTCCGACAACATGTCTACTTTTAAATAAAGATGTTGAATTGCGCTCGGTCTGTTTCAGTCTGTGGGAGATAACCTGCGGTGTTTCGAACAGAACCTCCGTTCAATGATAGCCTAGTTTTTCGCCTGAAGAATGTGGTTTATGATTATGGCTGTGTGTTGACTGTCCCAGACATGAAAGCACTTTGATTCGTGTGAATTGAGCCAATAATTATAGAGAAAACAAATAACTACACAACGTCCCTGTATTCGGAAGAACGTTTTAGCTCACGATGTTCCGAACAGCACATGAAGCACAGTTACCTTAATCTTAACGTTAATTAAAAACTGATAACGTCTTTAAAAAACGCTATGTGCACGTGAGTGAACAATTTTACAGTTAACATGTTAGCCATCCCAGCTCGTAGTCTGTCGTTAGCAACACCTTCCCCACCACACATGGGAGCACCATTACATTGCCTCTGTAGGCCTATGCTGAGACGGATCGTGTATGTGACTTGTCCCAAGTTTTTATATCAACGGAAGAAATTAGACTTTACATACACAAAAACCAAAGCAGATCTGGAAGTAGGCCTAATTTATTTCGGCATTAAAGTTGCAATCGACGGAACATTGTGAGCGAATTTGGTATTCCGAATACGGTGAGTCTACGTTAGTTATGATTTACAATTTGTGTTCACCCGACTCCTGGCGAGCAATTTAATCCACTTGATGATTAACTTCCATTGACTCCATAGAGTGTTCACGGCATCATCCTTTTGATAGCCTATGTCAGTTTTTAACACGATCCTTTTCAATGTCAGATATTTTCAAACTCGTAGTCCTACCTTTTCGGTTTTGGACATCTGCTAGTGGCCTGCGACTCTTTTCAACATGTGACATTTGCTATTCTAACACGTTTAGGCTCCAGGCAGAGGTCCAGTTCAAATGCCTACACAGAAGGTCTGACATCTCGTCATCGCAATTCCACACAAAAAAAGCAGACGTCATGTTACTGTATGTAGTGCCACAAATGTACTGCAACTACTGTGAAGTAATACTGTAGTTTAACTGTAGGTAAGTGCAGTTAAAGTCCAGCGCAAGAGTTCTGTAATAAAAAAGCAAGTGTGTACTCCTGCCGCTACTACAGCATAATACCGCTGTAATAATGCAATAGGTACAATCATAACAACTATACAGTTGAACTACAGTTATTTTTGGTACAGGTAGATTTAGTAGCAATTTCAAGCAAACAGTGGTCAGAATCACGCCTCGTCTGAAACAACGTCTGCTCTTCCATGTCAGTTAGGAACGTGTTGGAAATGACCATGTACCGTTGACATGAAATCAATGGAAGAGCAGACATCACGTAAGGCGAAAATTGCTCAATTTGATCAGATTGAGTCACACATTCAGTGATTACCCAGGCAATAGTTTTGGCGCTTTCCTCTTGTGTTCAGAATCGCAATCTTGCCACATCAGACGTGATGTCTGCCTTTTTTTTAAGATGACACAATAGACACGATGTGCTTGCAATTGCAATTGCAAGTGTTTGCTCGGAATTACAACCACGCGGACGTCTAGCATGATGTGTGATTCAGGGCAGTTGTCACGATCATAATAGTTTGCCAAGAATTGCCAATACGTGACGCATGCTACGTGTAGGCTGATGCACAGGTCAGGTGACACATTTGCTGATCACTTACGCAATGATTCTGGCACTTACCGCCCCCTAGCTAGGTGTAGCCTAGCAGCTACATTGCTTATTGCTACTACTGCTATGGGCCTAGAATTTGATTTGTGTCAAAAAGTATGGAACGAAACAGATAGGTTGCGTCAGAAATCACTTACTATTTAGGCTGTTAAAATAGTATGTCCGATACCATAGCTGTATGAAAGAGTGTACTAAAGCTACCTGGATTACAGACTCCATTCAGTGAAATATGAAAGTGTGCTAACACTGGACACTATTCTGGCATGTCTATCCTACAGTGCATGGCCACCTCTGAAGGAAGAAGCGATCGATCTTACTGAGGTGCCAAGTGAATATCACAACCTCCGCTTGGTGTTCAGCTGCTCCTGAGCCTGCCTATGACTGCCCTGTCGATCTGCTTCCGGGAACCTCGCCCCCGAGAGGTCACCTGCATTATCTCTCTGCTCCCAAGACCAAAGCCATGGACAGATACCTAGCCGAATCATTGGCAGCTGGACCCGGATTCTTCTTTATGGGCCAAAAGGACAGTTTATTACACCCCTGCATTGACTATTGATCCTACCGCAAATTATCTGCTTTCTGCACCTTACAAGGCTGCAATGTCTTCACTAAATTAAACCTTTGCAATGCCTATCACTAGGTGCAGATCCAGGAGGATGATGAGTGGAAGACAGCCTTCAGTATCCAAAACGGGCACTATGAGTACCTGGCGATAGTCAATGAGGTGCTCCAGGACATAGTGTCCAAGTTTCTATATGTGTACCTAGAGGACCTTCTCTAGGTACACATCATGTGTCATGTGCACCACGTCATCCAGTGACTCCTGAAGAATCAGCTGTACCTTAAAGGTGAGAAGTGTGAGTTCCCCCACAACCCTAACAATATCTAGCCGGGCCGCAGGAGGAAGCACTGGCTGTGGACCTCCCTCCAGCCTTCAGTGCTGGGGTTCATCGTAGCACACGATGGACTCTCAGAAGGTGAGAGTGGTCCAAGAATGGTCAGAGCCCAACAGCTACAAACAGCTCTGGTGCTTCCTTGAGTTCGGTAGTTTCTATAGGCATTTAATCCTCAACTACAGCTCTGTGGCAGCTTTTCTCACTACCCTCACTTCCACAAAAATGCCTTTTCGCTGGACCCTGGAGGCCGGCTCTGCCTTCAAGGGATCTTAAGCACCCCTGCACCTGTCCTGTCCCTGCCTGATCCTAGTAAGCCGTTTGTGGAGGTAGATGCATCGTGCATTGGACCTGCATCGGAGGGGAAAACAGTAGTTCTTTCTATCGTGGAAAAATTCTCCAAGGCAAAACGCTTTGTGGCGTTGCCCACTACCAAGGAAACAGCCGAGCTTCTTGTTCTGCACGTTTTCCGCCTCTATGGCCTCCCCCAGGAGGTAGTGTCTGACGGGACCCCAGTTATGCACTCTGATTGGAGCCACGCCCAACTTGTCTTCCTGGTTTCACCCAGAGGCCAATGGGCAGACCGAACACCTGAACCAGGAGCTAGGACAGGGGCTGCACTGCCTGGCTGAAGGGACCCCTACCACTTGGTCTACCCTCACGTCTTGTGTTTCTGTCCCATAGTTTGTTTCTGTGTACTCACCCTGTTCTATGTATCCGCATTGTTTAATGTTCCGTTTCATGTTTTAACATAACATTTGACAAAACAAGTTCAGAATTTCACACAACAGTAGTAACACAAAAAGTATGTTGAATATTAACCCTTTTTTGAGAGCGCAGTAAAATGTTCATCATTAACTATTACAGAGTACATATGGGCCCTATTGTACTCATGTGCTCTGTTAGAGTTAACACAGGGCATTTTACTGGATGAAGGGGAACATAGTCACCACCCGTGTACACCCACAATTTAAGGAGAATATACCCTAGACACAGAAGACCTCAAAGTGTCAGTTTCCCCTGGATCCCAGGAGGAACACCACAGAGAGCATAACCTTTTGTGTGTAACCTTTGCTTTGTGACAAAATGCAGCATCGCACAAAGACTGGCCTGAGAGTGGGTCTTTATGTCTTCATGTTCCCCCCCCTCGGAAGATGATTGAAATACTATAAGCACATTTATCTTGTGTGTGGCCCCCTCTGATACGTAGCAGGCCCTCCTTCCTACAGAGTGAATAGACAGCGTTTTACAATCCAATTACAGAATACAACTATTAAACTTATTCCAAGGGACGTTGGTATATACAGCCAGAATCAAAGACTAAAATGATGGTAGAGATCTTCTGATTCCCAGTCAATTACAGATGCACTGTATGTCTGTTTCAACAAGAAAGATCCCAGAGTCTTCTAACAGGCCACCACTCCCTCCCTCCTTCCCGCAGTTGTTAACAATGTCAGCTGGTTAGCTGGTTCATGTTCCGCAATCCCCAGCCTTATTGGAGGACATCGAGCAGAACCACCCACCCCCCAAGTTTCATTAATTTTTTGTTTGTGGCTGGGTAGCCAGAACTAGAGGGGCGGAAACAATTGATTTACGCTGGCCACTGTCAGGTCTCCATCAATCACGGGGTCTCTGAGGCGACAACATGGCCCTCTACTTAGCAAAGGCTGCAGTGTCCCAGCTGGGGCCCCATCGGTGCCCCTCGGTCCCTGGGGACCAACCTTGCATCTCAATAAAACCCATCAAACATCGCTTGCTAGCTTGATTCCTTTTTTTACAGCATTCATCATTTTCTACTCTTCTGCTGTGCAGTTTTTGCTTTGTTGTGATCCCTCAGTGCAATGTTCATGTTGCAGGTGTCTCCAGTCTTTACCTGGGCTCGTTTACAACTACATTCAGTGCACTGTGTGCCCACACCTTTCCTCTGGCCACAACAGTGTGAATGAACATGTGTATGATTTTTTTAAAGATATTTTGTCACTGAGAAAATCCAGATAATCAAATTGTGCTTAGATTGACTCGATTATTTTTGCAATCACCAAGCTTTCATTAGTCCTTCTGTGGCTAACCAAATGAAACATGATGGCTTTATTCTGATCTTAGGGTGTGTGGAAAGATATTAGATTTATTGAATTTAATCAGCTCAAGAACATACTTATGGTTGCAGCTTTATACTTCTTTGCAGAGTGTATATATATACATATATATGTATATATATATATATATATATATATATATATATATATATATATATATATAACAACATTGTGATTCAGTTGAAAGCTTGCACCCTTTTTTCAGGTTGGTCGTGGTTGATTTTCAAACGAAAGTAATTGATGGCTCTTTCCTCTTTCCTATTCCCCTTGCTTTGAGCTTCTCTGTCTTCATTAACTCTGGCAATAAAAAGAAATTACACGTGACTGTCTGAAACAATATGGGGCATATATACATATACAGGTACACCATATGGGTCAATGCGCAGGATAGAGACAGATGGTAGCATCGGCCGTTGCCCGGGTAACTAAAGGCATTAAGTTCACAGACTCCGCCTCTGTGAGCCTCCAAAATTGGGCCCTGGGGACCCTAGAACCAGCTAGAACCCTACATCAGCTGCACCTAGCCTTGCTGCGAAGAGGATGGATGTCAAATCAGGATGGATGTGTGGCACCAGGATGGGATCTGGGCTGATACCATTATATGCCTGCTGATTCGTAATGCATACTATTCTATATCTGAGAAAATCCACTGAACAGCTAATATTAACTGACTTGAAGTTAGAAAATTCAGCATTTTGTCAATTTCATCAGAATGTCAAAACAATTGACCAGTTTGCAGTGTGACTAGTCATTTTTAGAATGCATTTTATACTGAAGATAACATTGCAAGATAAGAGAAAATTACTATAGGTAGCCTATAAAATAAATACAAATAGTTCATTATTGATCAGAGACCCAGTATCCAATTAGAGTAGGCTATTTCAGCTCAAAAGAACCGACATTAACAGACGATTAACAGGCGACGGATGGAGGTAGGGATTGCAGTTAAATTTGAATTGGTATGTCAGTGTCAGGACTGAGTGCGTAAAGGAAATGTGTCACTTAAATTATCAGTGCGTTATTGGTGCAATTGCATGGTCGGATTAGCACGCGACTTCCCAGTCTGGCTGTTACGTGTCGCGCTTTATAACAGATGTAGCCTAGCAAAAGTAGCACGCCTTCATAGACTACATTATTTCTGAAATTGGTTTTTCAAATCTAAAGAAAACCATGTGTGGAGTGTTGGTAACGAATAGGCAACAGAAATAGGCCAACAGATCTTCCAAAACAGTCTAACCGTGACTTGTGACTCGAATCTTTGTGAAAAACTTGTGAAAACGCAAGTATCATTCTTCTCTTCGGATAGCCCATTGCCACATGTGAGACTTTCTCTTCCACCTCTTGGCGTCTCAGTAGTTTGGCTATTTGTTATTTTATTGTTGTACGTCGCTCTGGATAAGAGCGTCTGCCAAATGCCAATAATGTAATGTAATGTATTAAAACTAAACCAGGCTACATATCGGCTACCTTTAGCTATTTAATGAAGAACACATCAGTGTCCATGACACTTCTAGGTCTATCCTATTTAAACATATTCTAACAAACTGGATCAGATGACACCTTTTTGACAGACATGTTATCATGATAGTTAAGGCGTTTTTTGTTTAGCAACAAAGGTTTCCATTATGAAATCGTGTAAATATTTTTTGAGTGTGGTTGGGGCTGTGTCGGAAGCAAGGATAGTTCTTGTACAGCCGCTGATTTGTCTTAGATATATGCCTCATTAGGGAGATAATCTGTTTTTTGATGGAATCCTTTCGCCCACAGCACCTGTACTGCGGTACCTTTGATCTTAAGCAGTGCGGCGCTTAGTCTACATTATATGTTTATCTTGGCTATTCAGTCTGACTTACATTACATTGACTATTTCCCCGTCTCACTTAACCTACAACTAAAGCCGTAAACTGCATCAGCATCGTGTAGCCTGGCCAACGCCAAAACAAAAAACTGATAAAAATCGGCTATTAAATGCGTTCTAAAATGTAGGCCTCCATACATTTGGTGTTGCCACATTGCTCATTTTTTTGTCAATGAAAAAGCATGTACTGTACAGATTCATTCGTTTTCGGTCCAACACGATCAATTTGATACATGAGCGATATTAAAATCATCAATGTATTTGATTCATACATAGGCAGTGGGCCTACCACAGGCTACTAGTTAAAAGCTTTCGACGTAGAGCATGGTATTCTCTTTCACCTTTTGTATGTATGTATTATTATTGGAAATAATATTGTAATAATTTGATTAATTAGTGTGGAGTAATAAAGCAAATCCAAAATAAAATGCTTTTGATGGAGCGGACTGCAGAACTGACAACCGATACTAAAACTAAACACCAGAGGGCGACGAGGACCTTGTCAACCTTGAATGTGAGAACACGGGCGAGCTCATCCAAAACGGGTTAAAAGGTATTCGTGATGAAAAATGACACGTGATCTTGTTTGAATAATTAAACATTTCCTATCTTATACAGAAATCGTGAATTCCTCATATTATCTTAAAATAGACCCGCATTAAATCAAGTTATCGAGATTTCGATAGAACCATATTTTACGTCTCCCTGCAAAAGACTGAAAATGGAATCATGCTATTCTGCTGCTGGAATCGTTGACTGAGCAGAAAGATAAATCCAACAGGAATTTATATTAATATATATATTAAAAACGTCGGCGTTTGTCAGATGATAAAATATGTTGGTTAAATGGCATATTCACAATTTGAAGTTTGAAATGATGCTACAATAAAAAGTAATACATCATTTAGTACGAAAGGGAAAATAATATTTTAGATATATTTGTCATGTTGTGAAAATGCTTTTTTTTCCAATACAGTTAAGTCTCACATTTGCAATCAATCTGAAAATATATGTGACTTTTCAGCTGTGATAAAATGTTTTAGGCAGTTTCAAATGTCATAATAGTATTGGTTTTCCTTCATCTGCATTTGGGAATATAATCTGGCAAAGGGGGAAAAATCAATTGCATCCTGCACACACTGTGTAATATGGACAAAAAAACAGGCTATACGATTATCAAAAAAAAAAAAATCTTAGTACTTGTAGTAACAGATCGAGGCCAAATGAAACATGATCTGGAATTGGTGGAGGTGCTCCATAGTACATCTTGATCTGAGAAATTGGCCAGGATCAACCCAAATCCACACCAATCGGGGGGGACAGTTATCACAGAGAGCCTGTGTAATATTTTTCCTTTCCCCCAGGAATAATAAAACGTTGACTGAAATGATGGTCTACGTAGTCTTTTTCAAGAGTCTAATGTAGGAGAAAATGTTTTATTGTGATAATTTTGACAAATGAAGTTCGCCTAGCTATAATACACAAACGATAATATTATAATCATTCATATGTCATTATACATTACATTCATTAGGCAGATGTTCCTATCCAGAGTGGCTTACGATGTAGAAAATGAGTGTGTACCTGATTTACGTGATCGACAGTGCAAGACCTGGCCACACCAGACAAGAGCGAGGAACATCACTAAAGCACTAATGCAAACTGTAATTGCTAATGCTAATCAGTTACAAAAATCCACAAATCCTGAACACATACAAATGGCCTTAGCTCCATAATGAGTCCAAAGAATAAACAAATGGAGTCTGAAGAGGCTGGTCTCTGTCAGAAGACAGCCAACAATCGTGCTGTTCTGACCACTGTGGGAAGCCGGTTTCAGACAGGTTTAAGGACTAGTTGCCTCAAGGTGGCAGAATGGAGAGATCTGCCCAGGATCGGATTTGAAATTTAAAGACCACTGCATACATCCAACAAGATCAATGGATTAATCAAGAAAAATCAGCAGAACTCTGAGGTTGCAGATCCCTGGCATAAAACAGTTTCTTCTACTTTTGAATGTCAAATCTTTTAAATGTGTAGGAATCAGTCATGTCATAAATCATATTGTGGGTTTATCTGAAATATAATTCTCAGAAGAATACATGGCTCAACCTGTCTGGTAGAATATAGGTAAATACAACTCTTTTCAGACCATTCAGACCCAGTTTTACACCAAGCTGAAAATTGTATTGCTTGTGCAATTACACCAGAAGCTTTTGCAAGGCAAAAACAGAGGACAGACAGAGCGGAGTAGTTGGCTGCCATGGTCTGATCACGTGACTGCAGCTGACAAATGTTGGTCACAGATTATAAATACAGTGGGGTGCAAAAATTAAAGAAGATAAATGGAACAGGCAAGTCAAGGCAAGGCAAGGTCTGGAAGTCCAAGAAATATTTCAGATAGAATGGCCTGAGACCTGGTGAGAAATGCTCATAAGAACCCACACATCTCTGCAAAAGAGCTGCAAAAAAGTCTATCTGTTCACAGGACAACAATACAACGTAATTTAAACAATAAAGACCTACATGGCAGAGTTGCCAGAAAGAACGAGCACAACACAAAATTGAGCATCTGAGAGATTGGGTATTCCAGCAAGACAACGATCCAAAGTATGAAGTACCTCCACTAAAGATTGATGAAGGTTTTGGAATAGCCACCACAGTCTCGAGACTTGAATATTATAGAAAATCTGTGGGGAGATTTCAAACATGACATACATACAAAGAGACCAAAGAATATTTCTGAGCTAGAGGTGTTCTGCCAGGAAGAATGGGGAAAGATTAGAGAATTGAGAGACTACATGAGACTTTCTGAAAGGCTGCAGGAAGCTGTTATAGTTGCCTGAGGAGGAGTTACAAAGTACTAACTGACAGCGTTCCCAGGGCTTTTTATTATTATTATTTTGAAACTGTAATTTTAAGCAAGTAATCTTGCTTAAAATTTGAAGAAATGTGTCATGTTTGAAGTTGTACCATTTAGAGGTCAGGTTCGCTTCTGTTCACTTAGATATTAATTGTAAAACGCTTTTCTACCAGGGGTGCCCAAATATTTGCACACTACTGTAAGTGTACACAGATGAGTTCCCTGATTTGGCTAAAACATGCGGGAGTTCTGTATTTCGGAAGTGCAAGGTGTGATGCTTTACCGTGAGGTGGTAGGTATACCGGCCATTACATAAGAGGGCTCATTAATGAAAGCTGTGCTTGAACCTACTGGAACTGTTCTACTGGAACTGTTCGTGAAGACATCAGTTGAATGGTGAAAGCGATGGCTGATTCAAATGGATCAGAAAATGAATGACGAGGCACTGGGAACACTGGGAACTGGTCGCATGGCTAACTGGTTAGAGAGTGAGTGTACGTGCGGTTTGGCTGGATCATTTGGCTGGATCATTTCTTTCTGCTGCAGTTCCATTGGAGGCTGTTTAATGAGATCACTGGGAGGTTGAAGCAGCAGTTGGGTGAAATCTAATTAGCACATGATGAAGTGCCTGAGATTGCTGTGTTATTGCAGTCCACTAGTTTGACTCCATTGTCAGCTTTGATCTGATAACCAAATTAGGAACAAAGCGTGTTGACAGATGGGATGGGCGTATGAGAGAAATGTCATGTATTTAGACCGTAGATACATACAGTATTTATTTATTTTCCTCTCTGCGATAATTTATTTTCTTTTTTCTTAGTAAAGTTTTCTGTAATAAATGTGCTCATGCATCCAGAAAGATAACACACTTGATGGATTAAAATGTGAGCAAAAGGATCAATATGCCAATATGTTTTTGGATTCAGAAATCCATTACCTCTCCTGTCTGTATATAGATACTTGTGTTTCCCCAATCCTCATTAAAATGTTCTTTTTCTAAAACTGTCGTTTTTTTCCAGTGCTGTACATTTGCTGCAGTTTCACAACATACCTTCTTCACTGCCGAGAGTTTCTGTTTGCTGAAAGCCCTTTGAAAGCAGAGTATTTCTGTGCTTTGCCTATTGCCTACTTTATAAGTGTTGAAGTCTCCATGGCAACCTGTCTCCACTCAAGAGATATTCACAAAAGGCGACGAGAGAGCCAAGGACAGACCAAAACACGCAAGCACACACTTGGAATTATGTTTTTTTAAATAATATATACAATGTACTGTTATCTGTGTCCACATAAAAATGTTTATTGTGAGCACTGCCGCAGCTGGCTTTCTGTATATATTGACAAGGGTTACAGAATAAAATCCAATCTCCAAATCTGTCCATTTCCATGTCAGAAAATCTTGTTTGTCTCATCACCCTTCTGACATGAGCATATTCCTGTCGCAAGCCATGAAAACAAAGGAAATCCTACCTTTATACCCCTCAAAGGTCAATTGATCTCAATAGGATAGCATTTGAGGCTTGAATGGTTGATTGGAAGAATGTTTTCCAATATGAACATATGCATGCATTGTGTAGTTAGTTTGTACTCAGAGGCCGTTGACTACATTAATTCATCCTCCTGGTCTGTCACAGATTCCTGCTGAGACAGAGGAAGTCCGGTGGTTCCAGCCCTCTAATTCGCTGGCCTGTTCATTATCTTCTTCTCCTTGGACTTACCCCAGTCCCCAGCCTCATCATATGTGTTTCATGAGCTCATTAGTTCATAATGTCTCCAACTCTGCAGTGAGTTGCACCAAGGTCGTCTGCAAAAATACTGGCTTTATATCCTCCTAAGCAGACTTTCTTGGATCTGTTATATGAGGGAATAGGTACAAAATAAATGACAGACAGTCCAGTTGTATTAAAATAAACCACACTCAGGATTGTGTGATCCCACCATACTTCACAGTAGGTGCTTCTCCTTCTATGCATTCCATTTTGCCAGCAAACATGTCGATGGTGTGTGTAGCCAAAATGTTCAATTGTGGTCGCATCTGACCGTAGCACTATTTTCCAGTTATAATTCCAATGAGGTTTGGCAAATTTAAGATGCTTGGTTTTGTTTATTGTGCTTAGTAAGGGCTGTCTCTCCTTCCAAAGAGTTTGTTGGTATGGAGGTGCCATTTTATGATCTTTTTTAGACTTGGTGACCCCAAGACACAACAAATCTCTGAAATTCTTAAGCTTCCTTACTGTCCGTTGAGATAATATGCATTTGTGTCCTCTTCCTGGCAAGTTTGCAACCATTCCATATGTTCTATGTTCTTATAGTGCATAAGTGGTATGTTTAACCGTTTATGTCTTTTTTGGACCCTTTACCCGACTTTACTCGGGTAATGGGTCCGAAGACTTTTACTTTTACTCTAGTGTAACAGGAAATGATGGAATGACACAATATCAGTTATATAATAGTTTCTTTAGTCTGAAATTAACCAAATTAAGCAAAATTGTACTGCCAATTTCACTTTGTTGGATTTAATATACAATAATTGTTAGGGGGGCCAATAATTTTGTAAGAAAAAATTAGATTAAACATGAAAGTAATTGTATTGAAATAAAAGTATATAGTTTCCCTGCATGTTTGAACATAAAATATAGATTATTATCCCAGTTGTTCATAAGGGTGTCAATAATTATGGAGCCCACTGTATATATTTAGTTTATATAATTTTTATATAAAGTTAATTTACTTAATTCATAGATCTCATGTATAGCAGTGCACCAAGGAAATGAATAAACGCCCCTGACTAATGAATTAGGAACACCTGTGAACTAATTTGTCCCAAATATTATGGTGCCCTGAAATGGTGGGAATATATATATATATATATATATAAATGGTAGATGGTAAATCTACCATTCTCATTCGCCCATCGATTGACTGCCATGTAAGGCACCAACCAGCTCAACCAGAACATTTAGGAGTTAGGCGTCTTGCTCAGGGACACTTCGACACACTCAGGGTGGAATCAAAACCTGCCAGACAACTGCTCTTACTGCCTGAGTGAGACTAAAATGTATAAAAATACTATTTATTACTATTTATTTTTAACCACATTGTATGAGAGTATGAGAGAGACTGAAGTGCTTTGATTTTGGATCTTTCCTGGGGCTCTGTGTTTTAGGAGAGCCACGTGAGCTGGCCTACGTCAGAAGCGAGCGTGTGGGGAATGCGAGAGGGCGCCGCGGCAGTGGTGGGGGGTGGAGGGGGGGGGGTGTGCGTTATCTGCGGGCCACAGCACGCAGCAGACTGGGAAGGCACGAAATCCGCCCCCCTCCACGCCTACGCGGTCTGACGTCTTTCCCCGCGTCGGGCCCGGCGTCCTGTGAGTACGATCCTCCTCTGACCTCTCAGACCTGCAGATGCGCCACGTCGCCTTATAAGGAGGGGGCTCTGCTGTGGGCGTGTCCCCGGCGCCATGACGACACCTGCTCCGCTTTGTCACCTGGCTCTCTCACGCTCCCCGAGTTCCCTGCTTTGTTATATTCTCTCTTTCTCTCCGACCTCCCCTCTCCCCACTGCGTCTCCTCCCCTTTCTGCACCCCCCCTTCCTTTTTCTCACCTTCTCTCTCTCTGTGCCTCCCTCTGTCTCCACGCTGCCATTGGCTGAGAGCGTTCGCAAGGGAGAGCAGGCACAGATGCAAAGATCTTTGCTGACATCACTGTACATGCAGCCAATGAGAGACTGCCGTCTTCTTCGCTATATCTGGAATGCCACGCCCATCACGACTTCATAGCCTTCAGTGCATTTATGGCTCCTCTCATAAGCTTCCTGTATAGCTCCTCATAAGCTTTCTCGCAACATCTATTTCCCACTCTCCCAATCACAGTCGCACACACACACATGCATACACACACACTCACACTGTCCCATACATACACAGACACATGCACGCACACACACAACCTCTGTCTCATATGTACCTATACACACACCCCCTGTTCCACGCACACACAGACACATACACACACACATACACACACGTACACGCAGACCCACATACACACACACACACACACACACATCCACACACACACCCACACATACACACACATGCACACACCCACATACACACATACACACATACACACACATACACACATACACACATACACACACACGCCCACATACACATACACACACACACACACACACACACACACACACACACACACACACACACACACACACACACACATACACACACACTTAATGATCAACCATTTCCCTGGCCACTGTCTGCCCTCCCCATTTGACTGGGCAAGCACCCAGTCATAGAACCTGGACGTCTGCCTACTCTGCACTCCTCCAACCCCCAACCCAGCCATTCAGTCCCAGCCAGTACCAGGAGGCTCCAGGCCTGCTCAGGGATCAGCTCAAGGCCCCCCCCCCCCTCCCCCCCCAAACAGCATGTGCGTGCTTCCCCATCTGGGATGGGGATTACTTCCAGCCAGCAGCCTGGGTGTGAAACACACACAGCCAAGCTTGATTTAACGTGCAGTCACAACCAGCTACAGGGCCTGTCTCTGGGACTGCGAGCCCAAAACAAGCACCCTACTACCAATTTATTAAGCACCGCTTTATTAAGAGAACGTCTGAATTGAGCTGCAAAATATGCCACCTGGTGTGCAACTTCATTTTACATTTGTTTGTTGCAAGCTGATTAAAACTCCAGGGAGAAGCTTGTTTTTAACGGTAGTGGTCATAATCAATCATTAAACGAGGCATATCAATACACTTTTAATGAAAGAGAAACAGCCAACAAACATTATTTTTGGCACTTTGGCAGTATAATTTACTCCTTGTTACATGATATGCTTCAGATGCACATGGCTGCTCTGTGGGCACAAGGGATGGAGGTGCTGTTACTGCCAGTATGGGGGAGAACACAATATTGTCTCCTTATCGCATGTACACTTTATTAGGCAGACCTGTACACCAGCCTGTTACAGTTTTTTACAATCGTTTTCACACTTGTCTCAATACCATGTCCTCTTTTTCAAAACTCTTCACACAGTGTGCTTTTGAAACACGCACCTGAGCACATCAGTTAACCTTTGGTGCAAAAGGCACTTCAACCACCAAAACACTTAATATTTCACCCAAAAGTGACTCATGCTGCCATAACTATAGCATATGCTTTCTCCCATAAGACTACTTTATCACTCAATGTTCAATGAACTACAAAACACAAACAGCTTGGAGCATTGCCTTTCCTTTCCTCTATTTTTGCATCCACAAATATTTCAAGCCAAGCAGCTAAAGAAACTTTTGATCTGTTGGTTTGCCTCTCACAATAGATGTGGTGTGTGACTGAGTGTGGTAAATTTACAGTAAACTGTAAATTAATGAACGTTTTACTATATTGGAAACCCAGTTTTTACTGTGTAATGTAAAACAATATATGATAAAGAAACAAATCACAAAAGCAACAGTATTCTTCAGAGGGTTTACAGTATTTTGACATTTGTTCTCACAGTGCAATATACTGTAATTCAGAAAAGAAAAATACAATACAATCAATTACTCAAAATACATTACAATCAATAACAAATACATCCCAAAAAGCAATATTTTCACTATATACAGTAATTTGCACATATATTGTCTGCCTATCAGTATCAAAAGTCTACTGTTGGCCTGGCCGAATGTTATCTCTTGCTATACACCGAGGAAAACATATTTTTGCGTGCCTTATCCAGCCCTGGATGTGTTCCACTGTTATGTCCATACACCCAGCAGCCATTGCATCTAGAAGTGACATCTGTTCATGTGGGTGGTGGTCCTAGACCGTCACATATACCTTCATAAACTTCATATTGGTACCTGAGTTCCTTGACACCCTCAGAGTTCCTTTCAAAGGGGACAGAGTACAACTGTTTCATCCTGATCTGATGTTTCTGTAGCACTCTTGAAATGGTTGTAGTGCTTACACTGTCAATGTTTGGAAATATGTTGTTGTCTGCAATTATGTTGTTGCATATTTCTCTTAGCCTGATGCTGTTGTTGACAATGACCATCCCAAATATTGTATCCTCCTGTTGAGGTGTAAACATCATTCCCCTTCCCCCTGTGTGACTGTGTGAGGTAACCGCTGGGTCCTGTAGTGAGTCAAAGACAAATGTGCACTGATACATCTGCTTTTTCTGGAGACTTCTCAAATCACAGTACTGCTGTAATATACACATCAATTGAACTCCTTCAGTCAGAATGATGTAAATACTGTATAGTACCTGTTGGTTTGCCTGAAAATCCTCACTATTGAAGCCACTGTGGATCTAGGCAAGTTTGGTTGAACCCTCAACCTGTTTAACTCAGGGACAGACCATGATTTACCACATGATCAATGACTGTGGCTCTGATTTCATCAGACACAACTGTTCTTGCTCTTCCACGACGTCTTCTTCCTCTGCCTCTGGCTGCATCCATTTTCCCCACCAAGGCTAAAGAATGCAAATGCCAATCCAAAGGTGGCCCCTTTTGTATATGTGGTAAAGGGGCACAAACACCTGGGTAGGTTGTTCACTGAAATGACAGCCAGGTGTTTCAACAGTACATATACAGCAGTAATAGTGGAAAAATCTCTTCAGTGACAACTACATCTATATTTACCCTATATACATGCACATTTCAATGCAAGTATGATCACTTTTGTATAGATGGTAACAAGGCTGCAAACAAAAAAATTGAATAAACTGAATAAACTTTCTGCTCAAATCAGAATTATCTGTCTCATGTATTTCAAGCATATAGTTTCATTTTTCTGCCAAAATGCAGTATATTATAATGATCAGAATTGTATTGGGTTTTGAACTGAAAGTTAACTGTTTTGAACAGAGTATCTAAATGTCTGCAAAATTTGCTGTATTTGTACAAACTTTTGCTGGTAGTGAACACTGACTGAGAGAGTCATGAATTTTGGAAGAAGTGGTAATTGAATGCCTTTAGTATGAAAGCAAGGCAAAAATATCCACAGTTTAGTTCACATAGTCTAGTGATATGGTGATTGTGTTAAGTGTTTTAAAAGGTGGACATGGTATTGAGACATTTGATGCGAATGTTTGATCAACCAATCAAGGGGCACCAACTAAATGCCTAAAATCATGCGGACATGGATCAGCTGTTTATCAGACCAAATGTCCGAATGGGGAAGAAATGTGATTTGGAAGTGACCGTGGAATGATTGTTGGTGCCACACAAAAACTATATCTCTCTCTCTCCCCTCTATCCCTGTCGAGCCATTTGACCAGTCAAGTTGAAACATTATTGTCTATGTCTTAGGCTCCCGTCTAAAACAAATATGGCCACCATCAGCCGATCAGTTGTCACTGGGCACGTGACAGCTTTAGCATTGGTCGATCATCAGGCAACATGTATGCTAGGGAATGCCAAATCATGGGACAGACACGCCAATTATGCCTTTACATCCTAAAAATTCATAATTGCAGCATGCTGCTTGGACCACATTAATTTCCACTTTTGGTTATATATTTATGACTGTTTTCATGTTAAACCATCATTTTTCATGGCATGTTCAATCTAAAATAAGTATGTATAATCATCATAAACCTCAGGTAATGAGTCACATTCATGCATTCGGTCTTGCCCTGCACAAGGCGGTGGGGTTTAGCACATCTGCATGATTGTGTTCTGTGTTTTGAAATGGCAGATTTCCTTAAGCACCAGGAGCAGAGGAAGATGGAAAAACTCATTTTCTTCCACAATGTGCTCAATGTGTAGTTGTGCCACTGAAAATAGCCCTCAATTTAATTAGCGCTTGGTGATGTGTCTGATGCCGGCAGAACACTCATTCTCACACTACCTCTGCCTTCACAGGTCTGCACACGACTGACATCCTGGGCCAGGCACGGTGAGAGAGCCAGGCTTCGGTTTTGTGCCACATACAACAGCAATAAACCAAGTATATCTTAAAAGATTTAACTAAATGCAGTAAATAAAGGGCACTTTTGAATTATAATGGTCCTCCTAATATTTTAAGACCCTATGCTGATGAAAAAATTATAATTGCCACTTCCACTTGGAAATGATGCAGAAGTAAAATATATGATTAGTTAATGATTTATAGCAATGCACAATTGAATAATAATAATAATAATAATAATAATAATAATAGTGAATATAGCTGCAAGCAGCAGTTGACGGGGTCCAAGCAGCATAGCAGCAGTGCGCAGGCACAGAGACTCTGATGGAGCAGTAGCACACATGGACCAAATCTCAAGTTGACTGGACCTTCACTGTGATGGCTGGGGGAAATCTGAGTCAAATGTAAGTTTCAGCTGTGGATCAGTTACACTGATCTGAGTCAAATGTACATTTCAGCCGTGGATCAGTTACGCTGATCTGAGTCAAATGTACGTTTCAGCCGTGGATCAGTTACACTGATCTGAGTCAAATGTAAGTTTCAGCCGTGGATCAGTTACGCTGATCTGAGTCAAATGTACGTTTCAGCCATGGATCAGTTACGCTGATCTCCAGTTCTGTGTGAACCCAACTTTGCTTCCAGACGCTATTAGCATTCAAGGTACGCCCACATCAATTTTCATTGGCTGTTTATAATTGTTTAATATTAATTGTTAAACAATTACTCACACGTCACCCCCCTGCTTACTTCCCTCCACTGGCTGCCTGTCATGGCTCGCATCAAATTCAAAACATTGGTGCTAGCCTTCCAAGCAGTTAAGGGGTCTTCCCCAGCTTACCTACAAAAAATCATCAGATCCTACACCCCTGCCAGACCTCTTCGTTCAGCCTCCACAGGCCACTTGGCACCTCCCCCTCTCCGAACCTCCACCTCATGCTCACGACTACTGTCTGTTCTGGCTCCACGGTGGTGGAACAAACTCCCCGTTGAGGTCAGAACTGTAGAATCTCCCCCCCCCTTCAAGCGCAAACTGAAGACGCACCTCTTCAAGCAGCACCTCTCCCCGTCCCTCCCTACCTCCCTGTGAACCTTAATTGTTGTCTTTGTGATTTACTTTGTGTATCGGTATTTTTAGTTGGCTAGGTAAGCAGTGTTTGGCTAGTTAAGTTTGGTCACTTTTGCTTTGTTGTTTGTTTGTTTATTTGTTTGTTTGTTTGTTTGTTTAAAAAAAAAATAGAAAATAAATTCAAATAGGCCCTGGTCCTTATCTTTGTTGTACAGGTAGCAGTTGAAATTGTACTTCCCTCTTGGGTCTTTCAGCGCACTTATCCCTGGTTATGGGTATGCACTTTGTTGTACGTCGCTCTGGATAAGAGCGTCTGCCAAGTGCCATTAATGTAATGTAATGTAAATTGTTTGAAGAAGCTTGGTCTCAGGAGGCAATATATCAAATTTCTTGCAAGTTTGAAAAATTACTGTAGTTCCCTGGATTGAGCAATTCTCACCAAGTTTTGCAAGTTAGTACACACTGACCAATTTCATGATGGTTGATCCTTCTTAAGTCCATCTAATGCAATGACGGGAATCCACACAGGGCCCCGCAGAGCATGCAAAGTCTGCACACAAAGGATCTTGGCTGGACCTGAACTTAGGACCTTCTTTCTCAGAGGCAACTGTGCTAATCACTGGACCACTGCGCCAGCCAGGTCGTCTGGCGTCTTTGAAGAAGGTTGGTCTCAGAGAAGAAGCATTTCATGCAAATTTGCAGAAATCCAATATTAGAGGCATGATGGGTCATTGAAGCACATTTGTTCTCCAAGCACAGGCGCCATATGGTTAAATTAAGCTGATGACAGTAGTGCAAACGCAGTGAGAAATACAAGCTGATGACTAGTGCAAACTCAGTGAGAAATACAAGCTGATGACAGGAGTGCAAACTCAGTAAGAAATACAAGTTTTGAAGCAGCCAAAGATATATTACCATTGCGTGGCCTAGTCGCCAATTCTCGCCAAGTAAGTAATGACTGCTGATTGGCCGATCATGGCCATATTTTCAAATGAAAAATGGCGGAAAATGAAATGGTTGCAGATGTTGTGACTTGAGGAAGGAGTAGGATCTCACTTTTTCTTTTGCCATGGACAAAACACCATGCTAGCACGGTGGTCCAGTGGTTAGCATGGTTGTCTTCTATGAAAGTGTTCCCAGGTTCAAATCCGGCTGCCTCTGTGGATTCCATTTATCTTCCAAATGGACAAGGTCCAATCATCTCAAAATTTGGTGGCTCCATTACCTCTATACTGCTAATTCTGTCAGAATCATTACATAACACCGATCAAGAATCGATTGCCCTCTTGTAGGCTAACTGACATACTGTGCCCAAAAAGTCATTTATAACATCCAAAAATTCCTCCTCACTTTTTCCCTGTCCGGTCGCCCCATTCCAGTTAATATGTGGGTAATTGAAGTCACCGATGATAATAGTCTCACTGCTCTGGCAAGCTTGTTTTATATTTTTACAGAGTTTGAAGCTGGCAGTCGGTAACACACTATGTTAAGACCCTTTTCTTCTTCCCTAGTTAGCTTAATCCAAATATCCTCACTAGGTATGAGTTGGTAAATAATCCTGTGCTACCCAAAGCAAACGCTGACCCAGTGCAAACGTTCCCCTCCTGTTCAGGTGCGGCCCATCGCACTTGTACAGCTCCCCTCTGTCCCAAAAGGAATCCAAGTGCCTTGTAAACATGTATCCCTCTTTCCTGCAAAAAGCTTGCACGTGGTACAGGTAAAATTCCGGAGAAGTCTACTGTGGAGGTTCTGCTCCTTTTATTCTAATTCCACAAATTAGTTTTGCAGAACCTCAAACCTGCCCTTACCCATGTAATTGGTCCCAACATATACCATGACCACTGGATGCCTTCCCGCTATGGACAGGAGCTGGTCTGTACACTCCAGGAGACCTCCTACCTGGGCACCAGGCAGGCAACACACCGCGCGGGGTTCCTTTTCACGCAAACAGACTATGCTGTCTACACTTCTGATAATAGAGTCCCCCACTATCAGAAACTCCCTTTTCCTGGAGGATGTGGCCATTGGGGTGCCCTGAGGCTCATCAGTCCTCCCACTCTCAGAGACAGGGGCCGGGTCCAGTTCCTGCGAGGGCTGGAATCGGTTGGACAGCTCTGGAGATGCCGCCCCTGTATGGTGTGCACACCCTTTCCTGTGCTCGCGCCCCGCTGTCATCCAACTCTCTCGCCTTCCCTGATCTGACATCCCTCCTCCCGGCTGTGGCGTGCACACTCGCTCCTTACAGGCCTGTCACATGCCGTGACCCGCCCGAGAGGACAGGCGAGCGGGACACAGGGAGATATGGAAAGTACGGTTTGCGCCGGGGTTTTATTTAGGAATGTTGAGCGAGGAAGGGAGAGAGAGAGCGAGAGCAAAGAAAAAAATTTCAAGTCTTCGTCTGTCACCCTCACAGGATCCAGGTAAAGATGACAAAGTAAATTACCACAGCGACATGACGGTTCCTTGGGCTCAGCCACCTAATGTGGAAAGAAGCACACATTTTAAAAGCCAGGACTAATTTGTCCAGGTATGTGCCTACTTAACCGGTAGGCATGGTCCACGGATTTTCCTGCTTCCTTCCCGCAAACCGCGCCCTTGCCACAAGGAAGTACTATGTGAACTATGCAATCGGCTAGCGAGCCGGCCCTCCAGATCAAGAATCTGGCTCTGGAGATGCCTGACAACGATGACAGTCCAACAGCTCAAGGAAATTGCTTTCCAGGAGAGTGATCATTCTGCACCCCTACATAGTCTACATACCAAGTTTGGTGAGGATCAGTTATAGGATTCATGAGTTATACCCGGAAAAAATGGACAATGGACACATATGGACACACAACAATGAATTGACATATCATGGACTGACTCTGAGCATATTCTATGTCAGATCTGGTGAAGATGAAATTACGTTCGTAGACCAAGGAGCAAAAAATGTGTATTTGAAAAAAAAGAAAAAAAAAGAAAAAGGCGGACACAAATTAAATCAAGAATATACGTTTGGTTTGGCCTCAGCTGAGGAATCTGCTCGGTTAAAATACAGTAATCTGCATTTCCAATAAACTTGGATAAGCACACTGGGTTTTAAGCCCATTTTTATTAGTGTGCTTATCCAAGATTGTAAATGCTACAAACCTTCATTAAGGTTCTGTTCCACTGAAGAAAAATTTTTTTTCACTCAAATGTACCCTTTTCTGTTTACTGCTGCAAATCATCCCTCAAATATTTCAGCATAATACCGCTGTTTGAATGATTACGCCATGTGTATGGTGAAATTAAAATAAATATTGACCATTTCTATCTTTGGAGTCGATTTTCTCAAAATCGTATTTTGGATGATATTACAGGATTCTGACCCATTGCAAATCAGTGCATAGTCATCCTATCATCATGAAACTTTGCAAAAATGGACTCCATATCCAGGAGTGTTTTGAGCCAATTATTGTCTTGTTATACATTTTGGGGCGGCTACAGCATTACAAATCTTATTGTTAGATCCTGAAATTTCAATCAATGAGCAGGCAAAGGCATAGCTTCTTTCTTCACTCCATATTAGAGAGATTAATCAATTCACTCACATCGAAACACTTCTTCGCTACAAAGTCTGCACAACGTAATTTAATTTATGCGCAAAAAACTACAGCGTTGCGATAAAGACTATCTAACCTGAGCTTCATTGTTACTACATTTGCGTATTGGTTGATACATCTTTGCCATGAATATTCTCACGGTATGAGTGTGGAAAGCAAAGAGTAGCTATATGTATGAAAAAAATTTCAATTGAAATATGCACAAATAAAGAGTTTTATTTCTGTTTTACCTAAGGAAAACGCTTCTGAAAACAGGTCTAGACCAATAATTAATTTAATTATTTTAATTAGTTAAAAGTTTATTTTCTGCCTTCTTGATTTTGAGCTCAGGAGCCACTGGAAATTTTAATGAAGAATCCAAAATTTCGGTTTGAGGTGGAACATAACCTTAAGCCATTTTTCAAGTCTCTGCGATGCTCAACTCAGGAGTTCTAAAGCCTCAAAGACCATTGCAGAAATGGACGAGGCTTGCCAGAATCGGAAATGGTGCGAAAACGGTTAACCCAGTAAGACGTGTACATTGTACATTTGTCCACAAATATCCAGAGTTTACTACAGCCAAATAGATTTTCAGACTTACTTTTGCTAAAGCCCACAGTACAATAACAGCATTGATCTCCTCACTTCAATCAATCTCAGCAGACATGTGTCTACTTCAACCAGATTAAACAACTAGAGGAATCTCGATTACAAACTGGTTTTTTATAATAACATATAATTTCTAGACTGGCCAGATTCTCTCTGCATGGGGTCTACATGTTCTCCACGTGTACACAATTACAGAAGTAATAAGAAATAAGTAACTTAAAGTGGAAGGTTCTTTTAATGAAACTGAATTTGAATTGTGCCAGAGAGAACAGAACAGCTAAATCAAGGCAGTGGATGGGGGAGGGGAAGTCTCATTTTCCGGAAGGTGTGATGCAGTGCATTACTCACTGCAATATCTGAGTCACCACAGAGGGACAGTCAGCCTGCTTCATCACGGACCCCTCCTGTTTCATCGGAGGGGAGCGTCCTCAAGCCGGTGGCTGGGAGAACACTAATTCTGCCACAACCATGGCACATACTTCCAGCGTTTCAACCGGTAAAGGGGCAGTGCTGTCTCACAGCTGTAATTGTCAGGGTCACTGTCCCTGGAGGACAAAAGCACCGATTCACATCACTTCGACGTGTTTGCCTCGACGCGTTATGGACAGGTTTCTCACTCTGCTCTTAAAGGGGCGGCACTTTTCACACCCCTTTCAGTGTGTTCTGATGGAGCGAATTTCACACTCATTAAGACCAACAATTTCGCACTCAGTAAAAGTGACAAATTTCATTAAAATGTGTGTGCGTGTGTGTGTGTGCGTGTGTAGAGAGAGAATAATATAGGCACCGTATACCTGTCTTATGAGAATTAAAAGCTTTGTAACACAAGCAATGCTACTGTGGTGATAAACCTGTGGGACAAAGTGTCTTCTAATCCACATCGCTCATTACAAAGGGCCAATTTCACAGACACAGCTTAAACCAAATTCAGTTTTGAATGGAGAATCTGTATAAAACGCAGTTCAGGCCAGGACTAAGCGTCATCTGTGTGTGGGAAACTGGTCCTAAGTGTTCTCTTTTCACTTGGGAGTCACATAGACACACAATGTCCATGTCATATATGTGCTTACAGGGTTATAACTAAAAAAACCTGTTTTTAGATACATTTCCAATCAAAGTGTATGTTCAACATTGAATTGATGGATAGCATCTCAGCTCACAGCAGGTATTATATATATTATATAATACTTAGCATGCGACAATGCACACTGGATGAAGCCACCTGTTCAGCAAATGTGGGCCTCTGTAAAATAATGATTGCTTATTTCTTATTTACTGTACTAATAGCAATCACAGTTATTCAATACTTGCAAATCTTTGTCAACTTGAATAATACTATACAGCTGGTTACATTTTAGAAATGGAGATATGCAGGTGCTATCTTATGTATATAATTCACTTTTGACACCCTGGTGCCCTCATGAAAGCCCCTTCTAGCTGTACTGTGAGGGACTACAGAGTGAACTCACAGGATGTTATGTCAGAAGCCTTGAGAATTTGAATATTCTCTGAGGACATTACCCGATACCATTCTGCTCCACTGACCCAATCACCCATGGTAGGGGATTACGTATTCCACATGTATGGACCAGAAATGGTCGTTCTGATTGTTTCTCGACAAGAAATAGCCATTATCACCAGACAAAGCTAACACCTGTAACATTAATCCTTCCTTAACTCCCTTCCATGAAGGAGGAAATTTGGATATTCCAAATGAGGTCTGGATAGGGCCCTCTTCATCCTCATAGGCACATCTCGTGCTTGACCACACAGCTTCTTTGATCCTGGACGGAATGTGCTAGAATGCTTTCTCCTCGGCCTACTGGCTTGCACTGGAAGTAATCAGCAGGGAGAGACCAACCGTTGCCAGAACGTAAAGCATTTCTTCAAGAAATTTTGTCAAGGAAAGAACTAACCAAAAGAACAATATTGATACTATATTGTACACTTTTGTTATTGCTAGAAATGCTTATTTTCATAGGGCAGATGTAGTTTTATTTGTACTGATAGGGCATGCTTCCTGCCTTGTTCTTGCACCTCTGATCTTAATGCTTACTCGAGCATACTTCATCCCCCCCTCATTTTAATGAGATTTGCAGCCCGTGCCGTCGCCCTGCTGTGCCTCTCTCCGTGAATATTGAGGAAACAAAAAAAGGGGGCTGAGGTGTCTTGGGGGTGGGCTTGGCTGCGAGGGTGAGTGTTTTTTTAAAACAAATTAGCAGAAGCCCTCCCCACCCCACCCCACCCCCAGACAGTCCCCATCTGGTGGATGGGCATTCAGGGACGCGGCTGAATAGGGCCCCCTCCACAGGGAGCATGCAGGCCCAGCCCGCGGCCCTCCCTCCGCACGTGGCTAAGCTGTTTGTAAAGACCCTGCTTTCCCTTTCTCTTTCCCATCCTGTCTCCCTCCCCCCTCCCTCCCTGGGCCTGTCCATCTTTAGATCTCTCTCCCTCTCTCCCTGTGCCTGTCCATCTTTAGATCTCTCTCCCTCCCTCCCTGTGCCTCTCTGGCTCTGTCCATTCCCTCTGCGTGTCTGTCCGTCTTCAGATCTCTGTCAGCTCAGTCATGCACCTGTGTATCTTCTCTGCAGTATACCGGAGTTCAGAGTTTGCCATTTCCTTACAGTAAAGAGTAGGCAGCCCCCATAATATCTCTCTCAATTCACTTAATTCTCATTTGAACCAGCTTGCTTTCTTAATAGGAACCAAGACTGGCACTATATATATAAAAGAGCACATTTGAGATTTCCAAATATTCATGTATGTAAAATGTATAGTACATATAGTTATTTAGGACCTTTCATTGAATTATTTTGGAAAGAATCTGTACAGAATGTTATACAGGTGCCGAAGACTTTTGCATAGTACTGTATATATATATATATATATATATATATATATATATATATATATATATATATATACATATATATATATATACATATACTCAGTGAGCACTTTATTAGGTATTTATGAGAGTTATTTTTTAGACTTCTGCACAGTCCCCAGATCTCAATCCAATAAAGCACCTTCGTGATGAGGTGGAATGGGAGTTTCACAGCATGAATGTATGCTGGTAAACTGCAGGAGCTGCCTGCTGCTATAGAGTCGGCAAAGTCCCTAAGGAATGCCTCCAGAACCTTGTGAATACGTGCTACAAAGAATTTAGCCTGTTGTAGATGCAGAAGAGGGTCTTACCTGGTACATAAAAAATGGGCACTGTGGGCACACACACCATAATACACCATGATCAGCACACACACCATAATACACCATGATCAGCGCACACACCATAATACACCATGATCAGCGCACACACCATAATACACCATGATCAGCGCACACACCATAATAAACCATGATCAGCACACACACCATAATACACCATGATCAGCACACACACCATAATAAACCATGATCAGCACACACACCATAATACACCATGATCAGCGCACACACCATAATTCACCATAATCAGCACACACACCATAATACACCATGATCAGCGCACACACCATAATACACCATGATCAGCGCACACACCATAATACACCATGATCAGCACACACACCATAATAAACCATGATCAGCACACACACCATAATACACCATGATCAGCGCACACACCATAATACACCATGAACAGCACACACACCATAATACACCAAGATCAGCACACACACCATAATAAACCATAATGAGCACAAACACCATAATAAACCATAATGAGTCATAAGGAACAGTTTGATCAGATGTACCAGCATGTCATTATCTCGGGGAAAATTTCACAAGAGAAACTTCTAGCATAGCTTTGCAAACACAGCTTTGCAAACACAGAGACAATGCTAAAAACATGACGGATTAAACCCATCCCAAAGATCATGTAAAATGCTTGCAAGGTCTTTGGTCCGTAGAAAGCTATGCCCACATTTCAGACAACAGGCAGATGTGACCACGGGCTGAGTGACAGCACAGGAGCTGCATCAGAGATCATTAGCATACTGCGTCAGCACGGCTCCTCGTGCTGCTCGGCTGTGACACGCATCTCAAGCAGGAGGTTCAGAGAATGAAGGGATCAGCTCCGAGAGGAGGAGGCGGAGGGGGGCAGGCAATACCTTCAGAGTTCCCCGTGATCAGGTGGTCGAGGGGATTCCAGAGGCTATCCATCTCAATCTATCCGACAAGCAGGCATCCTTTCTCATCGGTTACTCTCCAAAAAAAGGTTACCCTGTCATGTGGCTCAATGCCGTGCCCTTTCATTTTCTCACAATCAACAAACTGAACTTACGCAGGGTGAAAAAAAAAAGACAAATGACTGGGATATTAAATTTTCTGCCTGGGGGGAGGTTGATTTGAGCACTAATTAAACCTACAATTCCTCTGTGATCTGACTGGGATTAAAAACCACAAATGAAATTACCTTTCCAGGGTCACAGCCCAGCCTTCGTCCCCCAGTACAATAACACACCCAGCAAATTGCACAGATGATGCATGGCACCATGATGGCCCCTCCCCCCTCCACTGCCTTATTAATCAGATGCAAATTTTGTTGCTTGAGGCGTATGCAGTAGGAGGTGAGGTACATGCTCCCTGCAGTAGGAGGTGAGGTATAGTGCAGTAGGAGGTGAGGTACATGCTCCCTGCAGTAGGAGGTGAGGTACATAGCTCCCTGCAGTAGGAGGTGAGGTACACGCTCCCTGCAGTAGGAGGTGAGGTACATAGCTCCCTGCAGAAGGAGGTGAGGTACAGTGCAGTAGGAGGTGAGGTACACGCTCCCTGCAGTAGGAGGTGAGGTACATGCTCCCTGCAGTAGCAGGTGAGGTACATGCTCCCTGCAGTAGAAGGTGAGGTAAATGCTCCCTGCAGTAGGAGGTGAGGTACATAGCTCCCTGCAGAAGGAGGTGAGGTACTGTGCAGTAGGAGGTGAGGTACATAGCTCACTGCAGTAGGAGGTGAGGTACATAGCTCCCTGCAGTACGAGGTGAGGTGCACGCTCCCTCCAGTAGCAGGTGAGGTACATAGCTCCCTGCAGTAGGAGGTGAGGTACACGCTCCCTGCAGTAGGAGGTGAGGTACATAGCTCCCTGCAGAAGGAAGTGAGGTACAGTGCAGTAGGAGGTGAGGTACACGCTCCCTGCAGTAGGAGGTGAGGTACATGCTCCCTGCAGTAGGAGGTGAGGTATAGTGCAGTAGGAGGTGAGGTACATGCTCCCTGCAGTAGGAGGTGAGGTACATAGCTCCCTGCAGTAGGAGGTGAGGTACACGCTCCCTGCAGTAGGAGGTGAGGTACATAGCTCCCTGCAGAAGGAGGTGAGGTACAGTGCAGTAGGAGGTGAGGTACACGCTCCCTGCAGTAGGAGGTGAGGTACATAGCTCCCTGCAGTAGGAGGTGAGGTACATGCTCCCTGCAGTAGCAGGTGAGGTACATGCTCCCTGCAGTAGGAGGTGAGGTACATAGCTCTCTGCAGAAGGAGGTGAGGTACTGTGCAGTAGGAGGTGAGGTACATAGCTCCCTGCAGTAGGAGGTGAGGTACAGTGCAGTAGGAGGTGAGGTACATAGCTCCCTGCAGTACGAGGTGAGGTGCACGCTCCCTCCAGTAGCAGGTGAGGTACATAGCTCCCTGCAGTAGGAGGTGAGGTACATAGCTCCCTGCAGTAGGAGGTGAGGTACACGCTCCCTGCAGTAGGAGGTGAGGTACATAGCTCCCTGCAGAAGGAAGTGAGGTACAGTGCAGTAGGAGGTGAGGTACACGCTCCCGGCAGTAGGAGGTGAGGTACATGCTCCCTGCAGTAGGAGGTGAGGTACATAGCTCCCTGCAGTAGGAGGTAAGGTAAATGCTCCCTGCAGTAGGAGGTGAGGTACATAGCTCCCTGCAGAAGGAGGTGAGGTACTGTGCAGTAGGAGGTGAGGTACATAGCTCCCTGCAGTAGGAGGTGAGGTACAGTGCAGTAGGAGGTGAGGTACATAGCTCCCTGCAGTACGAGGTGAGGTACACGCTCCCTCCAGTAGCAGGTGAGGTACACGCTCCCTGCAGTGGGAGGTGAGGTACAGTGCAGTAGGAGGTGAGGTACATGGCGGGCTGGAGGATCTGCCCCTGCTCTGCGGTCGGGCCTGTGCTTGGCAGGAGCTCACAGTCTCGTTCTCTGCTCCAGGGGGCTATTTATACCCTCCTGCCTCCCAGGGCCCCTGAGCAGCCTTCGTCATAAACAAGCAAGTCTGGATGCACATCACTACCCCTGCTTATAAACAGTGTACATGCTGTGCACACTGCACGCACCCACATACATACATACACGTACACATACATGGACAGGCACACACATCATGCACTTTATACTTTATACTTTTATACTTATTGCGACAGACACACTCACACTAGCATAACAGGTCACTGTTGATGTAGCATAACCTTGCTGAAATGCCCATGGAGTCTCATACGCATGTATTACACAACATATATTTGAAACCACGTAAGAAAACACACACACCATCTAGCTCAAAGACACACTAATAATGTACTGTCTGTCCACACACGTACTGACATGCTGCATGTGTACACAGTCACTCCTGCCTCTCCCGCAGTGAAAGCATGGCAGTGTTGCAGGTAAGGGAGGGCAAGGCAAGGGAGGGCAAGAATCGTGATTCATTGTGTGGAGCAAATGTGGCGCTGCGGCTCTCCTGCTGTGTGCTCTATACGTGGCGTGATTTCGAATGGATTCCACTCGGACACTATCCTTCATGAAGGCTGTGTCACATTTGTGCATCTTTTACAATTAATAATTGCTGATCCGGGTACTGAAAGCATGCCTGCCTGTAATCTCTCACCCCTGCACTTCCTGTAAACCTGCCGTTGTTTCTCGGCTTTAAATCATAAACTGGATGAGCCCTGCATCTTTTCATATGGACAGACTTTCACCAAGAGCTCTGCCCTTCCCCTGTCCACACTGCTGCTTGATCCATGAATGTCATGCCAAACCCAGTCGTACTTATTTTTTCATTGAACCTGATCATCCAAATAAAACAATAAGGAAAGACAAATAAATAGTGCATGGCACAATACAGACAAAGATGCATAACAATAATGAATAAAATTAATAAAACAAATGGCTGCAATAAATGTTTTAGGTATAGAAGGGCCACGGTGTGGTATCTCCTTTATTTCAAAATGTTGCACGACCAAAACATTACAGAAATTGGGACAGCTAAATGCTGTAGCAGCCAAAACGCTTCACAAAATTGGTTCATGGTAAATAGCAATGAGTTTATCAACACAAACATGTCAGGTCTCAAGCATGGGTGTGAAAGACTACTAGACTACTTCTGTCTCAATATCCGCTGTTACCCACACAGAGCAGAGTACTGCTCTCCACTGTGTTGCCTGCCCTTGATTACGTGTTAGCACTATTGATCTGCAATTCATTTAAATTTGATTTGCGAGCAGTAATTTGTCCTCTGTCTGAAGGCTGGGTCAATAGCCAACGTCTGACACAGAGGTGCGACAAGTCACAGAATCGATTGTGTGATGGCCTGGATTCTCGAGGCTGGACTGGAACGGGGTTGAGGTGATGCCCTAACATGATCCCACAATTTGATCAACATTTTTTTGATTGGACTATCGCAGGTGTAAATCCACTGATGTGACGAATCAGTGCTGATGTGTTGAACCTTTTGTTGCCTGGTTCATATAATTCCTATGAATGATCTCAATCACTTCATACTGACATGTTTAAAAATGGGAGGCAGGGCAGTGTTAAGGTGGCAATCACGTCTGCTAGCCAGTGAGACTGCCAGGAAAAGCATCACAGCAATGCATTCCATCCAGGCCCGGTCTCTTAGCGATGCAGTACCGTTGCTAAGGCATGGCATGGGAAACCATGGCTCCCAGCTCCAGCAGGAACTCATTTCAAGTCCTCGGATCCTTTTCTGCACAGTGCAAACTTCGCCTTGCTCATATGAATATGAGTCAGTGAGGTCTGTGGATTTGGACATGCCCAAAAGGGCAGGGAAGTGCTGTACCTTTTCAGCAGGTTTTACTCTTTAATATTTACTTTTTCTGTTCCACAAATATATCATTTATTCTGTACTTGTGTGTTAATGTATTCTGGGGCCTGTAATGAACAAAATCCAGAAAGATGATCTCAAATGTTCTATCGAAATCAGTCACATTGACCCCAAGAGGCATTTTGCGTTTTAGAAGCTACTTGAAAGAGAAGAATGTAAGCTTTCTAGCGATACCAAAGTTATCTCTCTACTCCAATTATAAAGGGAGTTGTGTCCTGTTTAAGTGCCACTGGGGCTATACCTTGTCATCTTATGTATAAACCGTTTAAAACTGTATTTGTACTCTGAACATTTACTCTTGACATTAAGGCAAATAAACCATGCGAGCAAATACATTAACATGAAGCCACAAACACAGCTGATGTGGTTGTTTGTAACTGGTGAAAACAGAATTTGACATTGAGACATACAAATCATGAAAATCAAGACATTATAGTGGTCGCTAGCGGTCGTGATTGTGTGACTGCATGGTGACTGGCGGCCAGTTGACAAGCTGGCTAACCTCCAAACAATGCACAACTCTGATGTCACTTTCACTCTGACATCTTGCATTTAAAAGCTTAAAAACAATATTATTACTCTGAATTTGGCATTAAGACATGAAAGCATATGAAAGCCAATATATTATTCTACAAAAGTAAGATGAAAGCCAAAAACAGCCAAAAATAAACATTTTCCAGATTGATTATGATAGAGAGGGTCCAAAATGGCTGCTGTCTACTCAAATGATGCCCAGACATTTGAGCAAGCCCCTCAAGTTGTCATCTGGTGAGAATTGAATCATTCATGTAAATGGTCTGTGTAACAATGTATAACAATGGTTGATTGTTTTTATATTTGTCCTATCCCTGTCCTGTACCATTTTACCATTTGTAAAGTACTGTGTTCTTGAAAAGTGCTATATACGCTCAGTGTGCACTTTATTAGGTATTTATTAGACTTCTACTGCTGTAGCCTATCCACTTAGAGTTATGATGCGTTGTCTGTTCAGAGATACTCTTCTGCATACCACTGTTGTAATGTGTGGTTATTTGCGTAACTGTCACCTTCCTGTCAGCTTTGACCAGTCTGGCCATTCTCCTCTGACGTCTCTCATTAACAAGGCGTTTCTGTCTGCAGAACTGCTGCTCACTGCACCATTCTTTACAAACTCTAGAGACTAGTGTGCATGAAAATCCCAGGAGATCAACAGTTTCTGAGATACTCAAATCACCCTGTCTGCCACCAACAATCATCCCTGAGAAATCCCTGAGATCATTTTTTTTCCCCATTCTGATGGTTGATGTGAACATAAACTGAAGATCCTGACCCGTATCTACATAACTGTATGCATTGCACTGCTACCACACAATTGGCTGATAAGACAGTCACATGAATAAGTAGGTGTAATATAGTAAAAAATGTTCCTAATAAAGTGCTCACTGAGTGTAAATAAAGTCTATTATTATTATTTTCTTAATGCTGCCAAGATGTGTTTTACAATCTCTGATTTATTTCCTTCTGATTTGGAATGCACATTAATATCTGTATGCCCTTCTTGTCCTGGTAGCTGCATCTATCATTCAGGGGGAGCGCAGATAAGCGTGTCATCAATCTTCCCCAAAGCACATGCTGTCTGCCACCATTTTCACTGTGCAGCTGACTTGTTGAGCTGTGGGGCCATCTCAGCACAGGAGCGAGTTTCAGACGTTCATTCTGCAGGTGTCCGATTACTCTTGCAGGCTGAGTCAGGCACGACCCGGCTGATGGACAGAATATGGGCTGATTACACTGGAAAGAGTTGACAGGACAGAAGGTGCCACCCTCCGTAGAGCACAGCTTGATCCTGGGTAGATGCTCAGGGACCGCATAAAGACACCAAGCCTCAGATTGCATCAGAGCTTGAGACTGTGACGGTTCTTTCGGGTGTGTGGGGGCATGGACATGGACAGACTTTGTGTTTCATTTGACGTTTTGCCTCTGCAGCAAGAATGCCGCCTGCCGGGAAATAATACTTGCGAGGTTCCGACAGTAGGGGGCAGCCACGTTGCATTCTGGCCTATAACAGGCAGAGCAGTAATTTGTAGCAAGATTACTCATCATCCATAGTGGTTTAAGGTTTGTTTTCACTCAACCGCCACCAGGTTGCAAATGTGAGCATTCTACTCCACAGCTGTCGTAACCCCACCATTGCCAGCGTGATGGACTTGATTTTCCTAACAGTTACAGATAAGAACAAGTAACGCATGTTATTGATCCCTTTCTGGTAGGCCTACAGCCTTGTAGGCTACAGTATAATAAGTAATAATAAAATTGCCATGTGCAAATTAAAACAGACCTAAATCAAATACCAGTATTGTCACACGCCGTGCGTTTTCTGTTTCTTGTCCTCTATGCCTGCAGAAACTGGCTCAGTCGTTGAGTTGGGTGTTAAGCCTGATTTATACTTAGCATTCCCTACGCCGTAGGCTATGCAGAGGCTATGACGTGCAGTTACATTTCTGGGGAGGTGTTTGTCCGGCTACGCTGTAGGGAACACGGCTAAGTGTAGACCACGTTGTAGCCTCTTAGATTCGATGCAGAAGTATAAATCAGGCTTTACTCCAAGGTTGCTGTTGACTGAACGGAGCAGCTACAGCTAACAAGCTATATTTAGCATCGAAAAGGTATAGTGGTGCGGCTCCCCCAACTATGGTTCGGAGAAAGAAGCAGGAAAAAGTAACACCGTGAAAAGAATACCAAATTTAGCCTGATTACTGTCGTCTGCTTTCACTGTTAAACAGAATTGAATAGAAATGAATGCACTCTCGTGGTGTGTTTTATAGGATTAAACAGGATTCCTGTTTAATACTTTGTATTAGAATGACAATGGTAGGCCTATTTCTTGGATATGTCACTGTGCGAACGTCATTAATTGTGCAGTTGAAATAAGAGGCACAGCTTATCTAATCTCCTGGAATGTGCACTATCATTGTTCCATTCACAAAAAAACATCGGAACATGGGAGTAATGTAGTGAACGCATTCCCATATATTTGAACATAACATATAGATCATTATGTGTTGTTTATCGTTTACAGCCTTCTTTCTTCATTTTTATTCATGTTCTGCATGCCTGGAGTGGTTGTGGCCTGAGATATTATATTATATATTGAGCATTTTCCTTAATTCGAGGTGACTTGACACTGCAATGATTTTTCATTGTTTCAATGTTTTATATAATATAATCATAAGCTATATTTCATGCATTATATCTGAGTCTTACTGAAGCAAAATTCACTGTTTAGAAGCTGTTATTGCAGACTAATTAGTATAAAAACACCAAACTCAAACCAGAAAACACCAGACTCATTGGGAAGGGGTGTAAACTCTCCTGGGTGATTTCAGGTTGTGAGCATTCTCCAAATAGCAACAAGATTGCTGTCCTTTCCTGCTTACATCAATTAGCAGGCCCCAGGGCTCAACAGAACAGGCCATTGATTTTTTTCACAGAAGAGGGTGGAGGGACATTTGGAGTAAATGGGTTCTGGCTAGGCAGAGTCATCAGCACATATCATTTCACCTGTGGAGACCTCTTCCTGGTGAATAACTTCTAAGGAACATGTTATCAGTTATGTGGGAAACTGTCTTTTAGAAAAATCAGTTGTGTCTACCGACAAAAATGTAGAATTGTTTAAGGCACAGCAAGATACTTGGGTGCTGGGTTGCTAATGGTGATGAAAGCCCAGGAAATGCAAAAATTGTCTGAAGATAATATGTAAAATTATGAACTACAGCTAATTGGCATAAAATGATAACCCAAGAGAATAATTTATCTTTAATATTTTTTTAGGATTCATATCATAAGGATTTTAGACAGAAATAAACAGGAAAATCATTAACTTTTTTTTATAAAAGGATATATGGAGTATTTTATTAACACTTTTGACATCAACAAACCTCTCCACTGAACACAGCAAAAGAAGCCATAAAACCACACTTTACTTTACTCTGAGGCACAAAGCAGGAATGGTACCTTTAAGTCATGTTAAATATCTGTCTTTTTTTAAACGTTTAAACACCTTTGTAGACAATCCTTACGTCAGTATATATTGCAACAGTGGAGGGGGGCAGTGCAGGGTAGAATGAAAGGAGGGGGAGTAGACACACCAACCACAAACACAACACATTCCAATCAAATTCCAAACAAAGAAGGGGGGTCTCAAAATGGAACAGTAGTACATCCTCCAGGAGCACTGGGAAAATACAGAATGCTAACAGATGCTTAGACATCAAGAAAAAAATAAAACAAAAACCATGTAGTTCAGAAATTCTCTTCTGGAAGTGATTCCCCTGTGTTCCCTGTATTATCAGCTTGGCAAAGAGTCTGTCTGGCCCTAGTGATTTTTTAAATTTTTTTTTTTAAACATTTTCTTTTGTATTTTTGTTTCAATCATAACACGACTCCAAAAAACACCTACAGATACATACATAGTATTACATACATTTTTCAATGGAATGACGGCAACTGTTACCATGGATTTATTGCTTTGTACACCGAATGCAGTTGCTCGGTCAGGAAGTCCCTTGGGGCTCCTGGGCCAAAGCTCACGTGATTCCTTGTGGTGGTCCCCGTACAAATCCGGCTCTAGATGTTGCCTTTGGTTAACTGTGCACCAAAATAGACACTAGTAACAGCTCCAAACAAAGAGAAGAAAAACAAACATCCGACCATGCATTATTATCATTCACAGGAAGTCAAAATTGAATGATATTATTTGAAGCCTCCAAAGACTCACGTAAGTGTTCATCATCACAAATATCATCGTAAAGAAAGAAAAGAATGGTCCCTTCTGGGTTGCAGACGGTTTTGTCAACAGACCGTTCTCCCGAGAGCTACTCACACGTCTCCCTTGACCCCAGCTCTGCCTGAGCGCTAGATGTGCTTCAGCAGACAGAACCCAGAAACAGCCCTGTCTGAAGAATATGGCCTTTTTAAAATCAATGTGCTCTTATAGATCAATGATAGTCTCACAGAAACAGTATATATACATATATGAGATCATATGAATTTGTAAAAACACATGAATAAGAAATTAACTTGCCCACTGCATTAAAAATGATGGGAATACTTCTCCATCTGTGCATGAAATAACAAGTTAAATGTTTTGGTTCAGGTATGAAACTATGATCAACTAAACCATGTATTATTTTAAACCACAATATCTAGCTCATGTGTAGGCTTATTAGTCCCAATACCATCTCAGGGGGTTAGAGAGCTAATGAACTTTAAACCTAGCCTACAATATTCTACAGGTGAAGAAGCTGGACTGGTGAGATGAGAAATATGTCACAATTTCATATGATTGCACTTCAAATTAATGTTCCATTTTTACATGTACAACCTGCCAGTCTGATATGTTACATATGTTCTATTTAAAGTTATACATTACTTCTTGAAGGTTATATTTTTTTTAGACTTTAGATTCAATTTGTGCAAACATACAACAATGGATTTATATATTTTTCTCTTTTTCTCTGAACTCACAAACACTACAAAATAGATCTACAATGTATATGTGACCGGCCTATGAGTAGTCCTCCTCCTGCTTGTAGCCGTAACTGCTCTGCCCCGCCCCCTCCTGCACGTATTCCTCCTTCTTCTCCCAGCCGTTGGGCCAGCCTCCGTTGAGCTGGGTGGTGGCCCCGTAGGTCTTGGCGGGCCCCCCGAGGGCGCCGTAGCTCTGGGTGATGTCGCCGGTCTCCTCGGCCAGCTCGTCCTCGTCGATGAAGCCGCACTTCTCATCGCTCGTGAGCTCGGGATCGGCCCAAGGCTGCTTCTCCCCCGAGGCGAAGATGCCGTAGAAAATCACTCCCCCATAATGCACCAGGGACGCAATCAGGAACACGTACTGCCATTCCTCTCGAGTCTGAGGGCAGAGGTATGGGAGATATTAGTAAGTCAGCGGACACAGGTATGATAGATATCAGTAAGTCAGAGACACAGGTAAGAGAGGCATCAGTAAGATGGAGGACACAGGTAAGGGAGGCATCAGTAAGATGGAGGACACAGGTAAGGGAGGCATCAGTAAGATGGAGGACACAGGTAAGGGAGACATCAGTAAGATGCAGGACACAGATACGGGAGGCATCAGTAAGATGGAGGACACAGGTAAGGGAGGCATCAGTAAGATGGAGGACACAGGTAAGGGAGGCATCAGAAAGACTGCATGGCTGGTGAATACAGATGGCAGACAGCCAGGCTAACAGAGGAGCTTCTGTTGCACAATTCGGAGGGTGAATACCCTGGAGACTGAAACAATCTCTCCCTTTGTGACCTAAAGTGAGTTATGAGCTGAGGGATTCCCAGTCAAATACCCAGAGATCTTACAGTATATGTACCCTCTGTTTGGTACAAAACAGCTCCATCTGTATAGGGATCCAACAGCTGTGCTGAAAAACTGAATGATCAGATGCACTGGATGTGGGTCTGAGAGGGAGCTGCTAGTTGGTGACTGCCTCTATAGCGCCAATAGAACAAATCTTATCTAATCAACCTAAACTCTGGATTATATATTCTTATGAAGAGGATGCCAAAACAGTTTGATGAAAATCAAGTGGCTGTATGAAATAATCATAAACATGGCATCAAACCAAGAATATTTATTATCAGAATCAAGTAGGTGTGAGAGCATGTCATGACTCACTTTCAAATCAAGAAATTTGATTCAGTAAATTGTTTAGAACCTATGACACTACAGAACCAACAAGAGGAAAAACATGCATGAATGGGAGACCAGTCCTCGAAAACCAAAGAGTGCTCAATTATCAAAACTAGATTTTCTTTGAAAGGGTCCCGGTAAACTAAACCATGAAAAGTATGCTCAACCATCTAAATAGGGTTTACAGTAACAAGTTCTCCCCACCTTGTGTTTTGTCATGGCGCCCACAATCAGTGGGCACACCATGCCAGAGAGCGTGCCCACACCGTTGGAGATACCCATGAGGATGCTGGCATACCGAGGTGCTATGTCCAGGTGGTTAACATTGAAACCTATAGACAGGAGAGAAAATGCCCTGGTGGTTAACATTGAAACCTACAGACAAGAGAAAAAATTCCCTGGTGGTTAACAAAGAAACCTACAGACAGGAGAAAAAATTCCCTGGTGGTTAACAAAGAAACCACCAGACAGGAGAAAAAATGCCCTGGTAGTTAACATAGAAAGGAAATATGAAGATCATGGGTCATTTGCAGTTTGCTTAGTTGGAGCTCAACCATCATGGTATAAAGACAGACTGCATTACAACAGGAACAGCTCATCCTTATTCCACAGCTTTGGAAAGCTGTTTCAATTGTACAATACGGTGCTATCAGAGGTTTAAACCTGAACTCACAGTAATCAGAGGATTAAATGTGAAAACTGGATATTTCAAAACTAGAAGATTTGGGGGAAAATTTGGGGAAAAGGGTTTTATAATCCAATCCTATACAGGGTTTCTAATCAATAATCTGGGCAGCTCCAAGAAAATGCTATACCAGCATTCAGATAGACCAGTTGACAGTCAATGAGACACACTATAGTGAACCATTATATTTTGATCAGTAAAAACATTATGCCCACTAAACAGCAGTAACAAGTATGCGCTCACCTTTGAATCATGTGCTCTCCTCTGACTGTAATCAATAGGTCAGGGCCACACAGACATAAGATGAAGGAAGACACGTTGTATGTGGCAGGTAACACAACCAGTGAGAGTTGGCAGTGTGTGATGAGAACTCATCATATTGGTGGACAATTCTCCCTCCCTGGGTGATGCTAGCGCACAGAATGCTTGCCCCGTGGTCACTGTTCCCATTTGCATGGAAAACACCCAAATCATCCCTGTGAAAAGGCAATTGCCCCTTAATCTTAAACACTGATTCCACCAACTTTAGCAGCAATAACTGCAATCGAACACTTCCTATAATTTGATCTTTCACATGGCTATGGAGGTAATTTAGCACACTTTTATTTGCAGGACTGCTTTAATTCAGACACATTCAGAGGTTTGGTAGGCAGAAGCCGCAGTGAGAACCATTATCTCCAAAATAATACCCTTACAGTGTATTGGTGAGTCTTCCCAGGACTGGCCAGCCTGCCAGAACTTCTCAAAGGGCATGCTGACAACTCATCCAGGAAGTCATAAAATATCCAAGAAGAACATGCACAGAACTGAAAGGCCCTCTAGACTCAGCTATGGTCAGTGTTCATAAATCCACAATAAGAAAGAGACTGGGCAAAGTAGGGATTCATGAGAGAGCAGCAAGGCCGAATGAAACTGCTAACCAAGAGAAACATCAGTGCTCATCTCACAATTGCAAGAAAGGACCAAGCAGCTCCCCAAACCTTGTGGGACAGATGTGTCAAAAGCGGGACTCAATGATGGGGGTGCCATTATATCTGCCGTAAAGCAAATACATTTCGACATCTCACAGTAAGAACATCATACCACAAGCATGGTGCTGGTAGTGTGATAGTGTGTGGATGCCTTGGGACCCGGACACTTGCCATTGTTGAAGGAGCCATGAATTTGCCTCTGTACCAGAAACATCTAAAGAGAATGTCCAGTCATCTGACCATGAGATGAAGCTGAAGGATAACTGGGTTATGTAACAAGATAATAATCCAAAACACAAGAGGAAGTCCAAAATGAAAGTGTTGGAGTGGTCTATTTGAGTCCTGACTTGACTCAAATAGAGAGGCAGTGGCAGAACCTGAAGACAGCAGTTTATGCTCTAAAACCTCCCAATTTGTTTTAAAGCAGAAGAGTGGGTTACAATTCCTCAAGGGCAATGTGAAACACTGATGTGTTTGGCTGCTATTACTGCTGCTAATAATTCCTGCTGCCAACAGATCTTAAATCGATTGACATTCACCAATTTTCTCCATTTTCTTTGGTAGGAAGAACATTTACGAGTGGCCCCGATCCTGTCTTCTGACAGGAGCCTTGCGGTGCATATCAGTGCAGCTCGCCTGGCACACACAACTCTGATCTCTGTATTCCAGGAGACTGGATACGTTGCACCTGCTAGTGCAACTGCACATTTACATGTGGGTTTATTTGCATTCAAGCATTTTAGCGACACAAATCAGGCTACAACTGGTATTATTTTCACAGCAATGGTCACATAGAGGCAAATCAATATTAGATTCTAAATAGAGAAACATTCAAAATGCGCAGAAAAAAAACAAAAACAAGGCAAAAATCAGTGTAATCCAAACTGGGGGAAAATCGGCTAAAACCGACAATCAGCCTTAACTGTATTGTAATGAACATATTCATTCAGGACAGCTGTCTGAAGTTAGGTGTGTTTGTTGAATCCAACGTAGCACACTCGGATGAGCCCTCCATATGAAAAAAGTAAGAGAAATTTCTGATAAGAATATGAGAATGTTCTTACATGAGGCCCAATAAAACTATAATTTAAAAGATGTTTTGTGTTTACTCAGGTTCCCTTTGTCTAAAGATCTGAAACCATTCAGTGTGAAAAATATGCAACAACAGAGGAAATCAGGAAGGGGGGATTTTCACGGTCCTGTATAGTGGCACACAGGCACTATAAGAAAGGATTTTCATCTTTCAATGATGAAATCAATAACTCAACACAATGTTCACATGTTTAAATTACCATCCACTCCATTGGCATTACGCTGGATTTTCACCGTCTTACAGAAGGAATCAGGTCATTCCTAATATATTTCAGATATAAAATGAGAGTCTCTTTTCTCCAGCCGTATTGTGAGGGAGATGGCGTTTTCCCCTCACCCCGGTGCACCTCTCCTCAGCTGCCGCGTGTACCCTCGGCCTCCTGGGAGTGCTCGCTGAATTATTAAAGGCTCCGCGAGAGCAGCGAGCAGAGGAGTAAAGGCGGGAAGGAGGCGATGGCGCCCGCAGCCGAAGGCGCGGAGCAGAATGGACTCCTCTCTCAGGTCGTGAGAGCAGGAGCGGGGCGCTCTGGCGGAAGAGCGCTGGAGGGCGAGGCGTGCTGTTACAGAATACCTCCGTTCTGTCTGGGGCTGTCCCAGACTGCCCTGCTGCACAGCGGGGCTGTAATTGGTAATAGAGGAAGCAGATGCCAGCGCTCACCTAGATCCTGGACCCGAAACAACGTTTGCTTCGAGTGTAGGAGGATTCATCGCACGCGCCGGGGAAAGGAAGCCTCCCCCTTTAGTCCACATTCGCTTGGGGCGCGGTGTTTTCTGTGTCTACGGTCGTAGCTGTGCATCGACTGGATGTGGCACAGGCCAAGTCAACAGTGTGCGCCCGGCTGCCACTGTGTTACAGTCTTGATGAAATGTGACTGTGACTTTGGACATGAATGTCATTAAATGCCCCCCTGAATCTAAACGAAAACCATTTTCAGATAAGAGTTACAAAAAAATATATATTTTTACTGATTGGCAAATTCCAAAAACAAATATTTAAACAATTGTATTGATAGACAGATGACAAACACAGCTTAAGTGTGCATATGATTTCCACTCAGGTGCTACCAGAACTGAAAACAATTTGTGGATAAAAGTTAAAAATAATGTAATTTACAGGTATATTTGGTTAGTATGACTATGCTACTTATCATAAGACACTGCAATTTTATTCTTTACATCTGCACTGCGGGCAGTCCTCTATCCTGCCTGCACGTCGACCTTCACGTGCTCTTTGACTACCTGCCTACGCGTCTTTCCATCATTAGTAACAGCAGCAGGAGCAGGAGCAGGAGCACGCACCTCAGACAAGGATGGAATCCGGCCTGTGCCTGTGTGCCTGGCGTCCCCACAGGAGCGGCGCGTAATTGGGTTTGCATCGCTTAGGGATACGGGGGCGACACAGCCGGTGGAGATACAGCGTTTGGTCATCGCTCATTTGAGCTCTGCTGGCCATACGGCAGACCTAGCTGTGGCGAGCTGTCTCTGCGTATGATTAGGTATGACTGGGTCTCCTCCTGCTTGCGGCCGTGGCGTGGAAGGTAGGCAGGTGCCGGTTTCAGAGGAGTGCCACGAGTTGCCTTCACTCTCACGCCGGCAGAAGAGTCCGTAAATGAGCAGGCTTGTACATAGTGTGAGAATGAGACATTCCAAATTCGGGTGGGATTGGAGAAGGCAAATGTATTCTTAATAAGGCCGCCCGCACCCGCATGACCCTGGAGCCTGCTGATATTCTCGGTGCCCTCTCATGCTTCTGCGATATGTTTGCATTCCGTACCTCTTTATTGCCTTCCCCATTCTTCCCCAGGTACAAAAAGAAAACCTAGACATAATACTACTCATCATCACTGTGTTGAAATGACAAATCTAGCATTTTACTGCATTTACAAGTCATCTTTTGGACTAAAACAATTAGCAAAAACATATCTTCATGCTTCCCCTCCCCCCCAAAAGTCATGCACAAGAACTTCTCCCCACTCAACTGTAGTTGTAGTAACATTTAAGACTTTGAAGCCTTAATTGGGCTGTGGTCTTCAAGCTATTATTAATTACAAAAAACTAAGTTTTAAATGAAATGTTTGCATTTGCTGAAAGCCTCAAGGCTGATGTTAGCATTTGGGCTGATCTATTGAATTTCCTGTCTTTTGAGGCTTTCAGCGAATGCAAACATGTTTTGTGATTAATTTCCTTAGTTTTTACACTGACAGGTTCAATTAATACTTGTTAGGCCATTATAAATTGAAATTAAAACCCTTGGCTGAGAACCTGGCTTCCATTAAATAATCTATGTTGCCCACTAGCTAACTGTTAAGTCCCCATTTCCTATATGCGGATACCATCTGCTGTTGTTCATTTTTGATACATTGTTGGTTGAATTGAGTTCTCAATCAAATGTTTTGTTTTCATTGCTAGCATAGCTAGCAATAGTATCTTGCTATTCAAATTTGAATTTCAAATGTAATAAAATGTACAGTCATGAAATTAGAAAAAGCATGTATGCCTCTAAATTGCCGACAGCATGAGTGGTCTTGTGTTTGGATCCGTTGGATTTAAAATGAGTTATTTTTGCACAAAAAAGTAATTTTATAGGGGTATCCATAACACAGAAATGATGCAAAGCAGCTATACCGAAATCAGCGAGCCCATTGCCATTGTAGTTGACCTGTGAAATGGCATTGAAATTAGTTTTAAAACAAGTGAGATATTGAGGTCCAAATTGAGCGATTTTCAATGGAAGAGTGAACCAACGCAAATATATAGTGACTCACTATAAATACAGTGTACTCACTATAATATACCGTCAATATGACAAACTTGTCATATGGCTTCATTGTCTACTAACTAACTAGAATTCATAATAACCTTCAAACATGTGAAGAGAATGTAGTCGATATTGCACACATTATTCATTACATTTGTGGTAAGCTACTTTCTTTGAAATCAGCATTGTCCTCTTATCTGATATGCAAAGATTGCTGGGAAACATGCCCGTGAATGTTTTTGTTCAATGTCAAGTGTCTATTTTTAAGAGTGTGATGATGCAGAGTGCTGTAATTAGCACGTTTTGGCAGTGAAATGTGAACAGCAGCTAGTTAGGAGTGAGCTACAGCTAAGCAAATTTGAAACACAAAAGAAAGAGAAAACCGGCCAGCAGAAAAGGTAACAAAGAAATTATTTTTATGCAGAAACTGACTCAACCGTGACAAACTGCCTGTGACCACTACCAAACTTACATTTCAGCGAGCTACAGCTGCGATCTCAGCTTTAGAGATATAGCATCAAAACATTCTAACTGCTGTTGTTCCACACCTCATACATTGTCCATCCATCCATCCATTATCTAATCCATGTATCCCTGGTCAAGGTCATGGGGGGGGGGTGGCCTAATCACAAAATGTCTGCCACCCCAAACATAGTGTTGGCATACAACATGAATGTCAATCTACTGTATGTCACCTGTGTAATAGAAGATACCATATGCACAATGAAATAGTCTCATCAAGACCAATCTCTAGAGGACGAACATGCAGTATGTCCCATGTATCATGCTTAATGACTTGCTTACTCTGTGAGCAAAGACTCATCGGTCCTACAAGTCATTGATTACCCCTGAAAGTACCCAGGAAGCGATGGAGAGCGTGGACACTCGGCGGCAGTGAAGACAGAAGCTCACCTGATATGGCGAAACCGCTGAAGCCCACAGCCAGGACGAGGAAAGAGATGGCCATGCCTTTACTGTGGGAGTACCCTACCACCAGGAGCAGGGTGGCCTCCATCCCAAACCCTGCAGGAACAGGCACACAGTGTCACAGGGCTCCCCAAAGGTATCCATGTTAGGGGTGTTCAGAGAGGCCGCTATATGTGTTTATATCAGACCCGAGTTTAAACAGTAGGGGAGTAGGGAGTTGTCACGTGAGTAAGTCACACTCTTTACTTCTCCAAAACAAGAGGCACTACCTCAAAAATTGAATAGCCATTTTGTGTTCTGAGGTCGACTTCCTGTTTATATTATAAATCACAATAATCTGAGGTGAGGATAGTTTTCTTATTTTTCACCTTCAAAATAAGGAAAACATGGCATTTCACATCTTATGTAATAAAACATTTCAGGTACGAATGTTCAATATTATATTTTTGTACTAAGTAGAGGAGAGAATAAATTGGCGTTTCATACTTTACCTGTAGTTTACCTACCCTAATTAGCACACATGAGTTTGGGGCAAGTTGTAATATGTGACAGCTTTTCCCCTCGAAATTGACACATAGGACTTTGTGATATTGTATAATGAGCAACTAGGTTTCTTGTAATAGTACTAATGTTATTGTGAATTGATTATTATAAATTTTGTAGAGCAGCAGACATATCACTGGACTACACAAGACAGGCTTGATGAACCCTGTTGGAATTACAGCTCTCCCAATTTTAATTGGACAAATTAACACAATTATTGGCACTCCTAGTTTAATACTTTGTGTAAAGTATTTTTAATGAACACCTCCCCACAACAGTGCCTGCCAACTGCTGGTCCTCCACAAATTATTTTGCTTGTTTTTGGGTCTGTTAAATCTGAGCAGTTAGAAAAATGCCACATAGGTACACATTTATTTTAATCAAATGTTTTAAATAGTTTGCACATTAATTATGTTTCTCTGTGTTGTTACAAAAGTTGACTATTCGTTTCCCTTTGCTCATTTGAAAAACAAATGTCTACCTCCTGCTATGACTCCATTCCACTACGCCATCTCCTGACTTGCACTTCTCTGAACTGCAGAACGATTGAATCAGTAGTCAGGGCACAGGCCTGAATAATTCTAGTCAAGGGCAAATCACCTCCACAGTTCATGATCTTCCTGACTGTGGTGGTGGACAGGATGTTCCTGCTGCGCAGGAAGTCAGCGATCTGGCCTCCGATGGGGACGATGATGGTCATGACCAGATGGGGGAGCGCAGACAGCATGCCGACCTGGAAGCAAAGCCGGGTGAACGTCACGTCAGTTTACTGGAGATGGGCTCGATTACAGGTGTATTTAACCACATGAGCATTCACAAACAGGTAAATAGCTGGCATTTATATAGCGCCTTTATCCAAAGGGCTGTACAATTCATGCTTCTCATTCACCCATTCATACACACACTCACACACCGACGGTGATTGGCTGCCAGCTCATCAGGAGCATTTAGGGGTTTGGTGTCTTGCTCACGGACACTCGTGACTGGCGGGGGATCGAACTGGCAACCCTCCGACTGCCAGAAGACTGCTCTAACTGCCTGAGCCAATATTGCCTCCAGTTTCATAAATGTCAGCTTGCTGAGAACATTGAGATATTGCAATATTGATAGATATTGCGTACCTGACATCCACAATGACAGGCATTGAAAGGTGCCTGTTTGTGAAGGCCTTCACAAAGTGTATGGACTGTGGATTGCAGGCGGCCTAGGTCACTGTGTCTATCTCTGTACCAGATTGCACATGCTACAGTTATGAAATACACATTTTCACAATCCGTGTTACTTGTGATCTGCCATGTATAATTGGTTTAACACTTGTGTAGTCTTAACATTCTGTATACTCCCCTTGTGTCCTAAGGGTAAAAAATGACTCGCCTTCGCTAAACCCCTAAAATAAAGCAGCTTAATTGAATTTTAAACCCCAATCTATTTTGCATGAAGGAACAACCTGTCACTCATCACAAACATTAAAACATTGTTTATTTTGATTAGGCTGTCATAACTGGAACTTAATGAGGTACACAATGAAATAGCCTTCCACCGACATGTGGTCAAGATAATTGAGAAATCCTCATTGATCGTGACACAGAAAGAACTTGCCCACTTTGCCAGAGTATTTTCCAATCAATCGATTCAATCAGCTATCCCAGTAAAATGTTGACAATAGCAGTACCGTCCTTGATCATGAACTAGAAAATCAAAATGTATTATTATTCTACTTATAATAGATATTGTATGTAATTTATATATGAATATATATATATATTACTTTATATATTCATATATAAAGTACAAGTGTAGAATATCTTTAGAGTGAGTGTACTTATTTTCTAGAAATAATCCCAACTCTGTGCCATTTAAATGTACTTAGCTTGCTGTTTACTTGTCATGAAACACTTGACAGCTCTTATTACTTGGACATGAATAAAGTACAGAAATCTGCTCATTAGCTGGCTTGCTTGTCAAGAACTACTACTACTACTACTTCTACTACTACTAATAATAATAATAATAATAATAATAATAATAATTATTATTATTATTATTATTATTATTATTATTATTATTATAATATCATTTCTTAATCTGTTTAATTCTCAATTTGGTTTGTTTTATTGTGCTCTTGCATTAAGAACAAGAAAAATAACATTATGTGACCTTGGCTCTATTACAAATGGAAGATCTGAAGTATTTAGGAACAGAATATGGGACAGAAAACTACTCCAATACATTATTACCATTTCCTACAATAAAACAAAATCCAACGTATCGATCTTGAATCATTTGCATAAAGGGAAACATGTACCTACATTATAGTTGGAAATCCCACAGTTTAGGAAACAGCACTGTACATTCCTCATACAGTGTTGAATTTTCTCTCAATGACGAACGGGCATCTCATACGAAACACCCAAATATTAATTAACCTTTGTTTTGCACTCAGCAATCTGAAGCTCCGTTTTCATATCTAGTCTGAAATCTGCGTGTAGTTAGTTGCTTGTTGTAATTACCCACGGGGAGAATAAATTCTGCTACCGAACAGCAGCAATCAGAACCACAAACTACTCATATTGCCTGCTTCCCCTGTGGAACATAAATCAGCTGCACTGTTGGATGGATTTTCCTTTCCTCTCTGATATGGGTAGTTTAATCATAGTGTGGCAGGAGACCAATGCACAGCACACATTCACTCGTGACCTCGCTGACACTACTATGTAATGTTGAGGACCAATTCTGTTTCACAATAATTTACAGTACCGTGAAAAATTATTTCTCCCCTTCCTGATTCCCTCCATTATTGCATATTTGTCACACTGGTTTCAGATCTTTAGACAAAATGTAACGTTAGACAAAGGCAACCTGATTAAACACAAAACACTTTTTTTTAATTGTATTATTTCATTTATTAAATGAAAGAAATGATCAAACACCCGTATTGGCTCTCTGCAGAAGACTTCAGAAACAGAGGCCACACTGCATCAGCATGTATGGCTGCCACAGGGGCTGGCTCACTTGCCTTCACTGACAATTTAACTGCTGATAGACCTGCTCAGTATCACTCAAATGCTTCCAAACTCACTGGACAGTGCTTCATCCCACAGCAAGGCCAAAACATACACCAATGGCTTCCTTGGCTTTCATTGACACAACTCTGGTCCTCATGTTGAAAAATGCCGATAATAGACTCCAAAGGCAATCAAAAGCCTAGAATTAAAACTAGATACTGAAAGCATACACTAAGGAAGTGAATGAATACACTTCACTTTTGGTCCCCTCAAATGGGGAGGACTATGTATGGAAAGGGATGGAATTCCTTCACAGATTGCCTGATATGGATGAACAGTGGCTTCAGTATTCAGACCCCTTAATTTTGTACACACTTTATTGTGTTGTAGATTTAATTTTAAATGGCCATTTCCCCGTCAATCTACACTCAGTAACCCACAATGACAAACACGTGTTTTTAGAAACCTTATCAAATTTATCAAAAACGGAAATCTCTCACTTATATAAGTATTCAGACCCTTAATTTGGTACTTTGTAGAAGCCCCTTTGGCAGCAATTACAGCTTCAAATCTTCTTGGCTAAATCTCTACAAGCTTTGCACAAGTGGATTTGGGCTCTTAATCCCATTGTTCCTGGCAGATTCTCTCAAGCTCCATCAGATTGGATGGGAAGCATCAGTAAACTGCCATCTTCAGGTCTCTCCACAGATGTTCCATGGGGTTTAAGTCTGGGCTTTGGAGCACTCTGGAGCAGGTTTGCTTGATGCATCTCTCTGTATTTTGCTGCATTCACCCTTCCCTCAATTCTGACCCTGCCACTGAGAAGCACCCCCATAAAATTATGCTGCTACCCTCATGATTCACTGTAGGTATGGTATTTGCCAGGTGATGAGCAGTACCTGGTGTTCACCAGGCATTGGAGTTCTGCCCAAAGTGTTCAATTCTTTTTCCTCATGTTCTCCTTAAAAATTGCTTTTTTTGGGGGGGGGGGGCAAACTCCAAGCCGGCTGTCATATGCCTTTTACCCAAAAGTGGCTTCCGTCAAGCCACTGACAGTCCTGATTGATCGAGTGTTGCTGAGATGGTCTACCATCTCTGCAGAGGACTTCCGAAACTCTGTTAGAGTGGCACGCAAAGCAGTAACTAGTCCCAACGAGTTAAATCTCAAAACAGTTTACTTAGCTTAAAAACTAGTCAGCTAATAGCTAACTAACATATGCCTAGAGCAGTAACAGTGCTAACAACACTGGTTGGAATAATTCTCGAACCGAGCTAGAATATTGAGAAGGGAGATAACTGGAGACCCAACTTAAGTAGTCAGGCAACCGGCGAGCTAAATGGTATACTTACCTGCTTGTGCTAGCCGGAGCAAGCTAAGGCGTAAGCCTCGCTCTGCTTAGTTGTCTTAGAACAACTAGCAGGGGGAGAATGGACAAGGGCAGGAATTTCGCAGCCTCTGGAGGGAGAAAGCAATCACTGCTCCAATAGCAGTTGTGAAGCTTCAGGCGAAATTAATTAGACTGGAAGTCTAGTGGCGGCCCTTGTCCGTGACCTGCGTGTGGAAACCACCAGTAATGAAAAAGGCGCGGAAGGCTTTCCTGGCCTTTTGTGGGGCGTGCTGCACAGTCCAGGTCACCCCACGTCACCCCACTTCACACATGACTGTTGGTATGTTACTCGACCTGTGCAGGGCGCAAGGTGGAATATATAGCTTTACTGAGCTTTCATATGAAAACATACCACACTTCTCCCATGCTTAGTAAAGCAGGGCTTTCCCATTTAAATGCTGCCAGTAACGATCAGACAACACAGGGCGCATGACCCCAATGAAAACCATTGGAGTTTCATATGCCGATGTGCGAATATCCATTTCGGGGTCACCTTGCCTGAGGGACACTGCAGTTCCCAGCATGGGGTGTCTGTGCAGTCAGGATATTGATATGGGAGAGAGCTAGTCGCCTGATCTCTGTGTACAACATGCATAATATCCTCCAGTGTGTTATAAGTCCATTTCTGAAGCATGGGTTCAATACAAAATGAATATATTCAGCGTTGCAAATAAATGCAAATAACTATCACAATAATAATGAACGATAAAGACCACAAAGCTGAGAGTGACTACGAATCGCACAAGAACATGTTGACGGTGGAGTGAAGTGGTGCAGAGTCACTTGTCCTTAATGAAGTATGCACTCATTCTCTCAGAGAAGCCTTACCTTGCTAATCTCAAACCCAAAGACCTCCTCAAAGTAGGCGGGCTGGCTGATGAGCAGCAGGTAGAAGGTCCAGCTCCGGCAGAAGTTGGCCACGATGATTGCATAGACAGGCATAGAGGTGAAGAACTTCCTCCACGGGGTCTTATATTTCTGCAGAGTAAACAGTGCAGTGTATTTCAATCAGTGAGCAATACATGAACCAATGGACCAACTCTGGAAGTGAGCACAACAGACACTTTGCCAACTCACTTTGTTCGACTTTGAGGCTTTTTAACTCCAGAGTTGAAACTCATCTTCTGCATCTTAAAATATCTAGGACTCCAAAAACCTATTCAAAACTTCTATGAAAATGGAAATGCTTTTTGTCCATTATAAGCACATACACTCAGTGAGCACATTGTTAGGTATGTATTCAACTTCTTTTTTAGACTTCTACTGCTGTAGCCTATTCACTTGCATTGTGTGTTCAGAGATGCTCTCCTGCATACCACTGTTGTAATGTGTGGTCCTGTCAGCTTTGACCAGTCTGGCCCTTCTCCTCTGATGTCTCACAAGGCTTTTCTGTCTGCAGAACTGCTGCTCACTCGATTGTTTTGGGTTTTTTTTGCACCATTCCACATGTGTTTATTGTTCATTTAGGATCCCCATTATCTGATGCACAGGCAACAGGCTAGTCTTACTTGGGTCCTTATAAAATGCTTAAGTTACAACAGATCAGTTTACAATAATAATAATAAGATTATTATTCAATAAAGAACAGGTCCAATAAACTGCAGCGCTTTTCATTGCATTAGTTCTTGGGCATGGTAACGTAAGTAGTCCTCAAGCAAACACAGTTCTGGTTCTGTACCAATGAACATCAAGTATACTCTGATGAGGACAGAATGAAGTTCAATGATTGCAGTTGAGTAATAGTATAATGTGGATCTGCATACAATAACACATAGATTTTTGGGTAACAAGAGGAAGGTCATTCGTAAAAACAGAAAATAAAATGGGCCCCAAACAACTGCCTTGCTGCACCCCACAGGCTAAACTCTTGCTGTTGGACAGTGTACTATTTAAGTATACACATTGAGTTCTACCGGATAAGTAGCTCTCAAGCCAAGAGACAGCCATGAAACCAAATCCATAACACTTTAGTTTATCTATCATCAACTTATGGTTGATAAGATCAAAGGCTTCAAGATCAAAGATTTCACAAAACAACTTCTGTCAGACACATATTTAACAAGCCATATCTCCAAAATGGATTGGTCAGTCACATATCTCCACTTTCATCAAAATGTACTTGTGGTGTTCAAGTCAAGAGACTGAATGTCATTTTAACTGAAACCTTGATTTTATTTACTGCAATCTCTATGAATTTCTCATAGCTAGCATGGATGTGAAGTGTAAGCCATCTTGTTACAGCTTTCTGTATCTTCGTACATACTGTGTGAGCCAGTTAGTCAGGTTAGTCAGTCACCTGATGATAAGCCAAAAATATATTTTACCAAATTCAAGCTTTCCCAATTATTGGCACCTCTGGTTTAGTACTTTACTCCTGGCCTGGAGTGTTTTCCTGTAATGCTGGACAAGGTTAAGGAAACGCATTTGGAGGGATTTTCGACCATTCATCTATACAGATCCTTGCGGGATCCTTCACATTCTTGGGTTGCACTTATCAACTGCCCTCTTCAGTCCAGCCCACAGGTTTTCGATTTCGAGGTCTGGTGCCTGAGAGAGCCACTGCAGAACATAGATTTTGTTGTCACATAACCATTTCTGTGTGGATTTTGAGGTTATTGTCTTGCTAGAAAGTCCACCAACAGCCAAGTAGTAGTACAGGCAGATTGTCAGCCAAATACCTGGTGGAATCCATTATACCATTGATTTTAAGCTGGACCTCTGAAATTAAAACAGCCCCAAAGCATCACTGACCCACCAGCAAATTTCACCCTGGGTATGAAGCGGATCTCCTTTTACGCATCTGTTTCAATGCCAAACATGCTGATGCTGCATCTGACCAAAGCATTTTCATTTCAGTCTATAAATGACCTTGCATGTTCAATGTCTAGCTGCAGTACAAAAAAAAAAAGTCCACCTACTGTACAACCAAGTCTCAGCCTTCTGGCAGAGGCCACCAGACTGTCAGCCAAAATGCAAAGCAGCCAGGACCCCTGATTGCCTGATTAATAATTAAACAACTGAATAACAGGCCAGTAGGTAAAATGATTAGCCTACCAGTTTATTATGATATTGCATTATTGGCATTATAAACGTGAAGCATTTCCCTATCCATATTCATGATTACAAAATGGAGGGCGATTCATTAACCTGCATTGTGTAATGTGATGAGAAGGAAACACGACAAAGATTCGGGATTTTTTTCCTATCCTGCACTGGCCACACTCAATAGGCTAGGCCTATATATCTAATGTTACACAATCTTATGACATGAAGAAAACTAAAAGACTAAAATAAATCACAATATTTATTGATATTTTTTACACAGTCATTTAATTTCTTGATTCATAATGAAAAGAGCATTGGACAACACATCTGTTTAGGTTACTGCAGGTTTTCCTACAGTTAGCCGTACGCCACGGCTGTTGATATGAAGACCACAGACGTGCCCACAAGCCAGCGGTTGTGGAGGGCTGGAGAGACTCGATTTCACCGCATGATGTGTGGCTCCAGACTGAGGATTCACCTCAGTCTCTAATTTCACCAGTCAAAAAATATGCAGTCTGCTGGAATTAGCACAATAAGCACTATAAGCACAATATGAACTGGGGCCATTTATTCTTTATTGCGTGCATGGCAATTTCTGACAGAATGTGAATTAAGGAATTATAATTCCTCAAAAAATGACTCTAAGTATCTAATTTAGAAAAATGAACAGCTTGTTAAAAGTCTGGGATTGCAATAGTGGTTGGAACAAAAACCAGCATACACAGGGGGCCCCCAAAATCAACTTTGAAAACCACTGCATTATAAAAAAGAAAAAGGCCTGAGCCAACCCAAAGTGAGGGATAAATGCTCATTCCAAGATGGCAGGAGGCTAAACAGCGGCTTGAATATTCAGACAAATGCGACCGAATGTTTTGCTTTGCTTACAGGTTATTTGCATCTAGTATAACCGCATTTAATTACACTGCTAACGGTAGTTGGTCCAATTCACATAAATCACTGTGCTTTAATTGTCTGGGATAGTCAATAAACAACCGTAATCATAAACCATTTTCCTCAGTAGAAAAACTACCATTGAACAGACGTTAACTTCTGGTGGAACAACACAGTGACTCTACGTTACTAAACAAATGTTAATGTCATATGGCTGCATAAAAATAGATAACTCAGTTATTTAACTGTTAAAATTACTGACTGTGGTGCACAAGTTGTTCATTGGTGCAGGAGGGGGACACATCCATCCATTCATTATCCTAACCCGCTTATCCTGAAAAAGGTCGCAGGGGGGCTGGAGCCTATCCCAGCATACATTGGGCGAAAGGCGGGAATACACCCTGGACAGGTCGCCAGTCCATCGCAGGGCACACACACCATTCACTCACACACTCATACCTACGGGCAATTTAGACTCTGAAATCAGCCTAACCTGCATGTCTTTGGACTGTGGGAGGAAACCGGAGTACCCGGAGGAAACCCACACAAACATGGGGAGAACATGCAATCTCCATACAGAGAGGCCCCGGCCGACCGGGATTCAAACCCAGGACCTCCTTGCTGTGAGGCGGCAGTGCTACCCACTGCACCATCCATGCCGCCCCGGAAACGGAATATGAAAAACATAAAAATAAATATATTTAGAACAGCAGAGCAAGAGCACTGAAGCGAACCCCCTATCCCCTGCCCCGCTCCCCCTCACCCTGTGGCACACAAATTAGCACCAGTCCCAAAAGGCCACTCGGAAAAAACCTCCACTCTATCCTCCCCCCATACTCCCCATAGGAGAAGGAGACGAGTGGAGGACAGGAGGATTGCAAGTAACAGCTCAGTCCCATGGAGAGGGTAATCATCACACCTGCAGCTCATTAGTATAACAGCATTAGGCTACTATAGATTCTAGCTTATTCTTTTCAGCCATATTTGATAATGGACAAGCACAACTTAAAGATGCAAGCTCAAGTAGAAAAGAAAAGATCTATTCTGAAAATGATCCTTTTAGGGAAACATTTGAAAACATTCTTGTTTCTATGGTTTTTTCATGAATGTATAAACAATTTGCCTACTCGATTGCATTCCATGAATTAGAAAAATGCACTGACAAGAGAGAAATAAATCACTAGCAAGAATTTAATGCAATAATTAGAACTACAATGTTAAGCAATAAAGGTGGACTGAAACCCAAGAGCTCTCTCACCCAAGCGGGTCATCTCGACGAACGAATATTAGCAGCACATATTAGCATGGGAAAAATACATTTTGTGCTCCAATCACATCTAGAAGCTGGGCGAGTCGAATCAATCAATATTTCTAGTTTCAATATTATAAATCGATATTTTCGGTATCTTTATAGTTTTGGAGGAGTTTGTGGACTGTTCTTGAAAGTTGGCCTGTATTAGAAATACAACACTCTGCTGCCCATTATTGTCAGAACATTGCAAGTATTTCAGACTGCTATGGGTGAGAGTGCTCATATTTGCCACCTGGTCGTGGATGTGTGAACAACAAGTAGTTACTGTGGAAAAAACTAAAAATATATGCAGATTTAGCACCGCCCGGCAGATCTCCTGACGCAGAAGTGCCAACTGAAGACTTCGGAATTAACCATGCTGCTGCCATCAACAACCACATCACATCATCAATAAAGTGAGCCAGCACCTGTGGCAGCCATACATACCAAACCATGAATTTACCTCCTCTATGTTTCATAGGGGAAGGCTTTGGATCATGAGGAGTTCCTTCCTTTCTCCACACTTTCCTCTTTCCATCATTTTATTGCTGGCTAATACTTGACTTATCTGTCCATAAGACATTGTTCCAGAACCAGACGGTTTTTAGTTTAAACTAGTCAAATGGCAGTCCAAAGTGAAGAACTGACCACACAGAAAAAACACATTTGGCTCACTGTTTTGCAATAATACAAAATAAGATGCCGTGTTCACAACAATATTTGGCAACAATTCTGATATTGCTGAAAAAACTAAATGAAAGAAAGACTTACAAAAGAAACTGATGAGGTATCAACTTGCACCACCAGAGGGTGTTCATCAAATAATTCAGACCAAGTGTTAAAACAGAATGGCCCCACCATTTCTTACATTGCCAATGGACCAACATTCCGCTGATGTCTACGAGATTCAATTGGTATGGAATTGACATCACATATACCCATTGGATCAACCTATTAACAACTCATTTTGGATAAATCATTGGCATTAGCACATTATGTTTTTCACTTAAATAATTGCCGTGTGGTTATCATGTTCATAGAACAGAAAGGACAGTGCAGAAAGGGGAGAACACTCACATCTGCGGGGCCTAGTAGCTTGGCGCTCTCCCCAATGCTCTCCTCGATATAGCTCCGCTCCTCCTCAGTGATGGTGGGGTGCACAGCTGGGCTCTCATATGAAACAAGGATCCAGAACATGTACCAGATCATCCCAAAGGAACCTGTAAATCACACATGAATCCCAAATTCAAGACATGCACAGCATGGATGCGTCACGTTAGAAAGCCGAGATTGGCGGGGTGACATTGGCTCAGGCGGTACGAGCAGTTGTCTGGCAGTGGGAGGGTTGCCAGTTCGATCCTACCCTGGGTTTGTCAAAGTCTGACAATTGCTCCTGACGTGCTGGTTGGTGCCTTGCATGGCAGACAATCACTGTTTGTGTGTGTGTGTGTGTGTGTGTATGTATGACGTGCTATGAGGAGAACATTCTCTGACCTCTTTCAAGTGCAGACTGAAGACTCATCTCTTCAGGCTACACCTTTCCCTCCATAACCCACCATCATGATTAGCCTTAGATATGCCATAGACTGTAATGGCACTTATATAGTTGTATAGATATTGTTGTTTTTTTTGTATTAGCTATTGTATTGTTGTACTCGGGGTATTCTAGCGGCCATCTGTGGTATGCTAGTTTGGAAGTCGATGTATTCTTCAAGGGTTCCAATTGTATCTGTATGGTTACACTAGGACTGTACTGTCCTCTCAGGTCCTCTTCGCACTTGTACTTGTGTTTGATCTGCACTCTGCTAAATGCCTTGTAATGTAATGTAATGTAAAGAATGGACATATTTAATACTTTCAACGTGTTTCTTTAATGCCCACTTGTGCAAATAAAAACCTAGAAAGCAACCGCCATGCTACGCCTTTAAATTTAATGAAATGGGGCAGTGTCCCATTTCCCTTCCTGGCACCACAGTACCTTGCTCAAGAATATAATGGCAGCACCCCAGGTTTAAATCAAATCAAACCAACTCTTTTTGATTTATAAGCCCTGCAGCCTGTTGCACCAGTGTAATGTAAGATTGATACTTACGTTACATCTTAGCTAAGTTGACTGTCAGCCAAAACATTGTCACATCCAGTGACGTTTCTTTATTCATACGAATCACGCATGTTTAAAAAACAAATCACTATTACCATCTCGTGCCCTTCTAACGTCAAGTGTCAAGTAATACGAGGGCTGAACTATTCTAGCTCAACGGCTGCCTATATCCTGTAGGCTACCACCTATTCTGGCTGGCGACTCCTTATGGGTTTTCAGTGGATGTATTTTGACTGCCTTAACAGTGTATACAGTGTATAGCTCACCAACAAATGACTTTGAGTGAAATACAGTATTTTTTATTATATTAATTAATTCCTATACTCAGAGATAAGGTTGATTATTTTCTTTATCTGCCCTAGCTGGAAATGAAATCACGAGTGCATGTCAATCTCATACAAATTAAAGGGGTCATCCATAAGCTGGTAGCTTATGCTGTGCTGAATTTCTCCGGCAACAAGTTTCTCATTCTTTCAAATCGATGTGCTATGTCAACAGCTGTTTTAGAGATGGCTATACGGCGAGTATGGAGTAGCTATACATTTTAAGTTGAATCCTAGCTCTACATGGTGCAACTGGTTTAAATTAAGTTATGGCATAACTCTGAATTTACGTTCAAACTTATGTTGTACTGGGGCAACAGGCTGCAGCTCCATAACTATTAAACTGTGCTGTTATAACAATTCAAAGGTTTATCTAGGTTACCCTCTGAATGACGATTGCCAGAAAATCTTTCCACGTGAAGCATCAGTAAAAACACCTTATTAGTATGCAAATATTAGCGCTAGATAATAAAGTACATTCCAAGCAATTGGATTACTACCCGGAGAAATGCCTTCTGAGCAAATAAACCAAAGTTAATGAAAGGACTGCAAGCGTACCGTACAAATAGAAGACGGAGGACCATCCAGAATATTGCACCAGAATCCCAGCCAGAGGCATGGCAATGACCGCACCAGCGTAGGAACCTGCCAAAAGAGCGGGAAAGACCATTTAGACGCAGCTGTGTTCTGGAGGGCCTGCAACAGATTATTCTATCCAAAAACCATCATAACTAGTATTGTATTGTACTTAATCAAATCCAAAGTCAAATTGCTTTGTGTTTTAATGAGTTCTTCCATGTCCGTCTTGGACATATTTCTGGGACACTACATACAATTGATGATATTGGTCAAATTCAGCGCCGTTTTTTGTGTACATTCTGGTGGAGAATGATACACGCATTACTGAGGAAAGATGACAAGAAAATGAGAGAGAACAACTCAAAGAAGGCTTTTTAAGGTCTTTTATATGCAAAGAATGAAAGCTTTATTGTTTTGCTTTGCTTTATTTCTTGACTGACGATATTGTTTATTTGTGCATTGCCAAACCTTTTGCCAGTGCCTTTAATTTAAACGTGAGTGGTTTCTGACCGGCTATGATGTTTGATTTTTACTGACTGGGCATTTCTCTGAAGCATAAACTTGAATTATGTATTGCACCTTAGGTTTTCAGATCAGATACAAAGATTTTTTTATTTTTTTCTGTCATCTCACTACGTAGATAAGGAGAAAACAAGGGCCAAAAGATCAACAAAAACATGAATATCAAAACTAATCTTGAATTAAATAAAGGGGAACAAGGAAGAGATAACTTGACCCAAAAAGGTGCTAAATAATTAGCATTACTGTACATGCAAAACTCAAACACTCTGAGAACTATTACAGTAATTACCATTACTGTAATAATTGAGTAATAATAACTGTATAATAATTAGCATTACTGTACATGTAAAACACAAACACGCTGAGTAATAATTACCACAGAAGGAGGTGGTGGCAAGGCGACTCCTCTCCAGAGGGGGGGCCCATTTGCTCCAGATTCCATGGCATGCTGGGTAGGTCACTCCCTGGACACAAAAGCAGGCATTAGCACATGAATAATACACGGTTGGTAAAGCCATTGATGTTTAGTAAATACCCCTTGCCCATGAAATACTGAATTAATTATTTGAAATGGTGCATCGAACATGGGTCAGAATTTCTCAGCAGCAGTTTCTACAGGCAGCTATTGCTCAATCAATGCTTGCAAGTAAGCATTCTCATTGTCCTCTTTTACAGACAAGACATTCAATCCCGTTGATGTAATGTAAGTATCATGTGTTTGCATACAGTACGGCTGCTGTCTGCAGGGGAATCGTTGCCCCACCAATACAAACAGATGATCCGACAGAAAGCACTCATCAACCGTTAGCACTGCATACTGAGCACTTTGCAATGGTATCTTCAGATATATTGTTTCATGGGTGGATCAAAAAGTGTCAATTTTCTAAATCACACCTTTACTGCAGTGGAAAGCAAATAAACAGGGAATATGAGCTGGCCACACAGACAGCACAGGAGAGTGAATTCAATGTGATAGTGGACCACGACAGAACAATAATTCCCCAAACACCACTGCTAGGCTACAGTGACAAATTGAATCTAACCACAAACAAAAACCAACATTCTTCTCTAATCAACTTTTTAATATAAATGAATGACTAATGCAAAGCTCAGGGCAAATCCAACCTGGTGAGCTACTTATTACACAGACTGATTCTTTTTCCATTAAATCTTCATTAGTCACTAATTGGCACACAATCAGCCACTGCTAGACACAAATTGCCGGGGCTTACCGAGGGGAGAGATCTGAAATCTACTGTTTGATTTACGGTAATCAGCCAATGCAGATGGAACACATGAGCCTCTACTGCTACCTGCGGTGTGTTTTCACCCAGAGAACAGGACGCCTCATATGGGAAGATAAAGCGTAAGGGGGTGGTGGAAGTCCTGTCCGACCCTGTATGGCTCATTTGGACAGAGCCAATGCTGGTTTCTGGTGAATGAAGTGGTTGGATGCACAGGCATAGGAACAGGATTGCACCATGTCATGTGCAGTTCAGTTGCATCTCAATGTGAGACTAAACCTACCACCACAGAATGAAACAGATGCTGCCACGGAAAATCTCCTGCGTGCTTTCACTACTGTGTGTTTGGGAGAACAGACAGACAATTCGGTTCAGCAGCTCCCCTGCATATTTGCTCCAGTCCGCTCCTGCCTTGTCTGCTCAGAGGAACGGGATTCTGACAGCCGTCACAGAAAACAGGCTTTTAACAACTTCTACAAAGAACTTAAAATTAGCTGCATTAAGGGCAATAGTGCCAATGCGTCAATTTTACCCAGAGCACTTTGCTGGATGATTCCAGGTGTGTAAGTGCTGGGAGTGAGCCAGACTAGGGAAGTGGGACTGAAGTGGGGGTGTGGGGGGGGGGGGGGGGGGGGGTTCTCTGGAAACTGCCAGTTTTCTTTTGAGTGTGCGATGAAGTTACGTCTCTTGCACTAATTAAAATGACGAACACCATGAGGAGACTGGGGTGTCACCAGGTTCAGCCTGCCTCTCCACCGAATCTGCCCCAGGAATCTGCCCCAGGGTGTTGTCTTGGTAAGAGTGAAGCTGCCACTGTCAGTATTAGATAAAACAGTCACCCAAAGAGACAGGGACACTACATGAAAACACCAGGAAAACGTAAGCAAGCCTCTCTTAAAATCTCACCTACCATAAATCATCATATGGCAAGGAGTGGTGAAAACAACTATATTCTTCAGTTTCTAGGATTCAGCTTGGATCTATTGGGACAGCCCATAGATAATCAATCACGTCCATTGCTGCACACCTTGATGACTGCAAGGCACATAATAATTTCTCCTTTGGTTGTCCAAAGTGACTATGAAATGCAAATCTTTATCTTTAATTGTGCTAGTACATGGCTGCAGTTTACCACAGGCAGTGCCCTTTTATAACCTGTAAATTGACAAAATATGAGGTATAGGTATCTTAGGCAATACTGATTACTTCCAATCTGCTGCATTGCTTCAAGATTGCTTTGTTTATGTATTAACATAATGGCAAAACATGTTGAAAGGCTTGTTGTTACAAGATATTTTATCAGAGAGAAACTACGGAAGCAAGAAGCTACAGTGAAGTGGGGAACAACAACACAATAAAATGTCCGGTGTGAAATCAGCTCTTATGGAGGACATAGGGTCCCTACTCTGGACATCTTATGATCAACCTTTGTTTTCCTGTTAGAAAAAAAAACCCTGGAAGATTTGTTTGAACAGGTGATTCTGGTGAATGGCGGTTCAGAAAGGGCAAGCAGGTTGCATCGTTCCAGAGTAGGGTTGCACCAGCTCTTTATGAGTTCTCCCTTAAATTTAAACGTAAAGCTCACACCGCAGGCTTAGTAGCTACTAGTGTTCACAAACAGGCAGCTACTAAATTCAGTTGCTCCATGTGTCCTTAACACAAGATTAAGAGGTGTAAGCTCTTTGTAAAGTAATGTGCAGTCGCACAAAATCAGAGACGTCTATGATATGGAACAAATATTAACCCCTAACCCGATCCCATGCACCACACTTCCCCAGAGGATATAAACGGAGAAATAATGCCATCTTCTACCAAACTATGGGCTTTACAGTAATATTCAACCCAGTTACACTCTGGTGGCAGCCTGTAGCCTTGTGGCTAAGGTACTTGACTGGGACCCAGAAGAATGGTGGTTCCCTTGCTTAGACTAATGAACTGTAAGTCACTTTGGATAAAAGTGAAGAAAAAAAAAAACTCAGGTTGGGAAAGATGAGGTTTCAAGCAATTCTACGATATTGTCAAATTGCTCTGCCATTAAAACTTTATTAATTACGCTATTATTTCTGGTCAAGGGTATGCATAAACATTTAGTTTATAAGTACAGTAGGCTTGCATTCTAACTATGTTGTGTGGTGCAACATGTTTTATTTCAGTAGTGCGTAAGTTGTAATTTAGTAGCAATTTACATTACAACTAGGCTTAGTTCTTCCTTATTCACAGTTAGTGTGATCAACTGAGGTGTGTCCACTGTATTCCAAACGAGGATGTGTTTCACAGGCACAGGATGGCTTCTAGGCCTAACTGTAGCATTGTTTCATCTACAGAATTCCCAAGGGTTTGACTATTCTATAGCTGGTGTCCATCATTTCAGCGATGTTCTTCTGTTTGCTTGTCTTTTAATACGTTTCCCCAGCAAATTAAACTTTGTTCATTTGCTTCAGTCTGAGGGAAGTCTTTTGTACTTTTGCAAGATCATATTCTGTTGAAAAATATATCTAACAAAGATCACCCATACAGGCGAGAAAGTGAAAGAGGTCATAGAATGTACGGGAGAAACTTTTGCTAATATCTTATAATATCTTGAAATATCTTATTATTGAGAATGAATCTTTCATTGTCAACCTCACAGGTGATCAGCAAGGTAATGTTGAACAGGAGCAAGGAAGCCCGATTTGACCCCAGGGCCACCAATGGACCACAAAAGTCTGTTTGGCCAGTGTTTATCTGTAGATTACCTGCATATAGTGGCAGAAAAACATCTTAAATATTAAATAATACAGTAAGTGATGGAAATGCTTGAATCACAAATATTTGCCTGTACATCAAGTCTGTAAACGATCCAATTCAATCGTATTTGTATCAAGCTTTTCACAGAAGAAGGGAAGAACAAAAGGGGAACCCCAGTCCTAAGCCCCCGCATAGCACAGGAGGTAAACACTCTCCAGTGGGGAGGGAACCCCTCAAACAGTGGTGAGAAAAAAACTCTGATGGGAGAAATCTGATCACAATTTCATGGATGTTCATAATGTAATTCCATACGACATGAAAGACCATTTGTTTAGCAGTACTACATCCCCCTGTGATTAGCAGTTTGTCTACTACACCCGCCTGTTGTGTCATTTTAATGATTTCTTTACTATTGTTTAAGTCTCGATTGTACCAAGTATAACTCCTCCATTGTTTTTTTTATCATTCATTCCAGCTAGGTGCATATTCGTCCACAAACATATCAAATAAAGAAGCAAATGAACCAGAACCGCATTTCTTAAATCAGTAGTCGATGAGCGTTGCCTGCTTTTGTCCACCTTCTTTAAAAATCGATCGTTACTTTACGCGAGCCTGGCCGCTTCTTTAGCGCACACTCTTACCTCCACGAGACCTTGCAATATCCTCACGAACATCACGCAGCCGTAGTGCACACGTGCAGCGGAGGGGATCAGCATGTTGAGAGTTGAGGTGAGAAGAATAGCCGCGCCGAAAACCCTGGAATCATAAGAAATATACTCATGCCAACGTGAACTCAAAAATAGGAATAGCTTTCTGTTATAACATAACTACACAATAACCTATAGTATTGAGGTATTAATAATAATAATAATAATAATAATAATAATAATAATAATAATAATAATAATAATAATAATAATAAGCGAATTATATATGATTGAATTCAGTTTGAAACCTGGAAAGAACAGTTTATTTTTTATTATTTCTGCCTCTTTATTATTTTATTTTAAATTATTTTAAAATGTTCATATTATAACCTATCATGGTTTTTGCAAGCATCTTCAAATTAACAACAACATTGCATATTCAACTATAAGAAAAATGTTATATTAATATGAAGCCACATGTGCAGCGAGAATTATACGAAAAAATTATAAATTATTTAAACTTTCAGTGTAGACCCGAAAGAAAATTACTCCAGAAATCATCATTTTTTATAGAATGACATGAATAATTTAGGACAGCTAATTCTAATAGTAGGAGTCACGCGACACAGGCTTAAATCTCTGAACAGTTTTATATGTTATAATTATATGTTATCCAAATCACATTATGGGTATGAGTTGATTGTGTTCTTGTGAGTAAAATAATAATAATAATAATAATAATAATAATAATAATAATAATAATAATAATAATAATAAATAAGATTGTTCTTTGTGGTAAATATATTTATTGGGCAAAACTAAAAATAATATTAGTACAAAATGTAATGACCAGCGTGTTTTAATATGTAAATAGTAATGATAAAGGAAGGATGAATCAAAGAACGGGGACAGTGGGTGTTGACGGCAGGCCGCCACGCTTTGTTTATTCAGCTGAGTGGGAATAGAAGCGATCCCTCATGAATTACGTGGGCCTGCTATATTCGCGGCAATTTATTTTTCCGTACATGTCCTGTCGTAGTGCACGCGGAACGCCCTGCCAACCCCTCCCCCAGGAACAACTGTAATCCGATTGAGCGAGGTCTCACATACGAGACTGCTTGATTCGATTAACTCCCTGTCCCTATTTGTCGATTATTAACTGACAATATTGGAATCTTCTTTGTAAAAAAAATAATACGATTCGAATCATTTTCAGTTTGAACGTTAAATTGTATTTTAATGTTAAATTAGGCCTATCGTAGCTATAATAGCCTTTTTCCCCAAATATGACATCATGAAAGGCAATGAAAGATGGCGTAACAGTTTCCTTCTACTGTGTGTTTGCGATCATTTTGTGCAGATAAAACGAAGAAGACCTAAATAGTGTGTTGTGCTGCATTTAGGACGCCATTGTTTAATTATATGAAAAATATGTGCTGACTGGGTGCGTATGTGGATACGTATGACGTTAAAACCGTCTGGTCGCCACGCCTCTAAATGTAAGCGATTAGACACGGCTCTCCCGCGGGACCTCATTAACAGGTGGAGGAAAGCCCTGTGGGCAAGATTGCTGCCAGATCTCCCCATCCCTGCAAGGGTCAGTCGCTCAATCTGCATCTCCTTCCCCATTAGCAGCAACCAGTCTGTCATGTCAGTGTGTTATTGTGACTGGTGTCTTGGCCTTCAATTCAGGGATTACATGTATTTCAAAATAATGAAATTTATATAAGCAGATGATTTTACCTTTGTACCACCTTCAGTGCCACATTGAATGCACAGAACATGGTCTTCGTTAGTTCTCTACTCGTAATCTAGGAAAGTAAAGCTAAACCAATATATAGCCTAGTTAATCAAGTATCACAAGAGAGCCCACTATAACGATGAATGTTTATTATGTACCGTTTTTTTCCCATCATAGTAGCAAGAGAAAATAACCAACGTTTTCATCGGATGATAACATTCGACATGCATTTATTCTCCAGTCTTTCAACGAACGGTGAACTCATTCATATAAATGACAATATATGAATTTACCTGTTGGCAGCCAGCCTCGATGATATATAACCTCCCGGGATCTGTGTGACGATGTAGCCCCAGAAGAACGAACCGTGGATCATTCCCACTGTTTCCGGGTCCCAGTTAAACTTTGCTTTCTTCGAGAAAATACATAAACGCAAAATCAATAGCTTATTTGTTTTTAATCAGTCACTTATATATTTATATTTAATAAAAACGTAAAGATTTCTGATACAACAATGCTACACATATTTAGATGTTATTTTTTTGTGTGATATGAAATACCTTAAGCTGGAGAGGAATCTGATACGAAACAAAACATCATTAAGAACATGGCCTCACTTGTGAGACTATGTAAATGTTGTGTTTCTGTGTGGATTGTGCGGATGTAATTTGATTTCAGGGGTCATAATTAACACAAATGGAACATTGAAAGGTGCCAATTTTCCTCTGTGTCTGTAATTACATTTTGTAAAGAATTTAAAAAAAAATAGAATACAACTAAATAATTCTGTCAACGAATCAAATCAAATAAATCAATTTTGTTTTATAAATCAAATAAACCGCCATCGTGTTTTCAGTTTACATAGGCCTACAATATTTCCGACAACTAGAAAATGTCTTGTCTGAAATGTTACATCATATTATATAGCTACATAATAGTAGCTTGAATTGCTGGTAATTGGTTTATGTTGTTATAGTTTTCTTCCACGATATAGACTATAGTCAAAGATCTGCCTGTTTCTGTTCAATGTCATATAATTTGTCATGAAGGTCACAGCTAGCCTACATGTCAGTAATTGTACAGCGCATTTATAATAGGCCTCCACATCGCTCTTAATGTGGAAACGAGCAGAAGGATGTTACAATAAACAAGGCTTATTTTGTAATAGTGACTGAACCCGTGTTGAAATGCAATCCTTTTCAACATAATGTATGTAATACCTCGATCTATAATTGAATTGCGCATTTTCCAGCGCAGGTAGTGTCGGCCTTTGGCAGAAGAACCGGTAGGTGAGGGAAAGGGGGGGGGTAGAGGCGTGTTTTTGAGCACAACTGTAGGCGCGTCTCACACCTCTTTGATGATGATTTTGCCGCCTTGGTGGTAAGTGCTGTTGTTGACCATGCCCACGATGGCCACGCCCAGATTGCAGCGGATTCCGAAGGAGATGCAGAACCCGAGGCCGCTCATGATGGCGATGATGTAGCGACGCGGCAGCCCGAAGCACGTGCAGTCGCACAGCGGCGCTTTCTTCTCTTTGGTCTCTGAAGGTCGCCCATCTTCGGTCAACTCGATCACCTCTCCAGTTTTCTGCTTCTTCTCCATAACCCTGCGCCAGCCAAGTTCAACGCCCATGTTCATTTCCCACACGTTTATTAGGAATTCTCAGCGTTGTGCTGATGTAAATTGAAGACACCCAATTAAAAACGCCATTTTTCTGCTGAGGAGATTTTATTTTTTTCAATTGCAAAATTAAATTTTATCCTTTTTTTTCTCGGAAAAGGTGGAACACGGTTTATTGTCAGCATTGTTAGCAGCTGTTAGCAGCATTGTTTTATGTAGGCGAACATAACCTTATTGTGCTGCTAGAAAAACATTCATTTTTGTGGAATGCGAGGTTCTCTAAATCTATCAATCTTTCGTATAAATATAATGTTGTAAATATGACAATAAAGTATTTTTTCTGCGTTATGTTTAGAATTGAGAATTTTATAATCACATTGCATATCTTACGTAAGAAAATACTAATCCTCAACTACAAACTCAATCACAGGGGGCGCTACAAAATGGAGAAGCACAAGAACAAATGCAGGCCAATATGTGGACTAAAACTAAGGACCCTTTACTGTAGTCAAATTTAATGGAGATAAAGTTATACCTGGAAATATACAATGCAATCCTGCATTATCTGAGATAAATTTCGATTAGAAAAACAAGCAAAATGTCAGGCGATGAGACAACTTATGGCGGTGCACCCAGCCAATAAAATGAACTCCATACCGCATTGCAGCAAGATAGCCTAGTCGCCTTCATCTTAATTTACATTTACTCACGATTTACCACCCTACATTTGGTCAAAGAATCAATTTGAACGTTGTATTTCACACGTCTATAAAACAAGAATCACAATGCACAGGCATTTTCTTTTTTTGATTTTCTTTCCGCTGTAGCATTTTTTAAAACATAAACCCACACATATATTTGTATATATAAATACACACACACACACACACACACACACACACACACACACACACACACACACACGCACACACACACACACACACACACAATCTCTTTACACCTCACTAGACCGGTAGTAATGCTATATTGCAATATTGCAATTTAAAGAAAATCTCAGAATGAGGCCAAATAATGTCTGCCGTGTATTTATCAATGTACCTTCGATTCCTAATATGAAAGGCCATCATTCGATACATTTATAATAAAATAGAGTACTTATTCTGGGAGGTGTGGGCTATGTATTATGTAATATTATTATTTCAGTCGAAATACAAGACAACAAGTCAAGGACTGCAGTATTTGCCATTTTTATTTGAAAGAATATATTTATATATAATATAGGCTATATATATATATATATATATATATATATATATATATATATATATATATATATATATATATATATATACCTAAATATATATTTATACTAAAATTATTTGTCTACTTTACTGACACTTCTCCAACAGAGAGGCCAACTGATATTCGTGTATAATCGGCATAAAATATTTATCAAGAATAAACGATTTATAACAAATATTCAACGATTTGACGCTAAGATAACGTGCTGTTTTCTAACAATATGCTGGAAAATGAATTAAAAAAATTTTTTTAACGGTATAGCTTGCAAATGTTTAGGAATTCGCCAAAGGAGACAAAACATCTGCAGCCATTAATTTGTACAGATTCCAATGAAGTCTTTCCCACTGAATAAAAAATACTGCGAAATTTAATAGATAAATAGGTCGATATGTATTCATACAGGCGAATAAATAATGTAAGAGATATTCTCAGACCTGATTTCGGGACCAGCCTTTTTTCTACATTAATTATTTATGCCATCTACGACAGTTCCATTATGCTCTTGGGAATGGTCAATCGAACGCTTACTATTCCATTGTAGTTTGGCAGAGCCTCAGTTATGCAATTAATACTTGCGTTTTAATAAACCGAATACATATTTCTCAGGTTGCATTCTGAGTTACACATTTTTATCTTTAAGTGGCGCCTACCACATGCGTGACAAACACGGCGACAAGGTAGGCTACTCATTTGTATATGGATAAAAAAAACATTCAGAAAATGTTTACTGCTTGAAAGATGTAGCCCACAATATATAATAAAAAGGGACACTTCTTATATGTTTCTCTATAAATATAATTCATCTTCTATCCGGGTTAACAAACGAATGGTAAAAAGGATTTCAGTTAATTAAATATTGTATCATGTTGTACCTGTACACTTGCCCCAACGCCTTCCCAGCAAAATTCTTCAGCCCTTCCTTGCCGGGGGCAAAAACGCGGTCCTTCATGGTATGCATTTCCAAAGACGATGCTCCAGTCGATTTCACTAACGTTAAAGTATCATATTATGGTACAAGATTACAGAACATACTGCTGAAATAAAGACTCAGGCAATATTTTCTTTCGAAAGATAACGTTCGACGAGTTACTGCTAGAATATGCGGAGCGAGCTGCAAAAACGCCTACATATGCGAGAAATCAGATGTGGTCTGACTCCACATTCAGAATTATAAAGTCTTCCTTCACCTCGCGCGCAACAAACGAGCACAGTGCCATCCTATCGAGATTGAACTGATTATCTGAGCCGCAAAAAAGGTGCAATTTGAAAAATGCAATCCTTTGCCCCCTTATTGTTGCAAAAAAGAGCTTTAAAAAGAAAACAACTTGACGCCCAAAGAGAAGAAGGTATAGTATGTAAGTTTGTTCACTAAAGCGACGACGAAACTCGCCGCCGAGTAGCACCACGGTTTATCTGACGTCAGGAACACCTTTGGTTCAACGACGGCATCTGCAGACCATTCAGCACCAAGGACAGCGAAACTCCCAGTCCTGCCAAGCTGTGCGTGATGTCCGCCGTCAGCCCTTTTCCACGGTGTGCAATCAATATGCAGGCACCTCATCTCCTCTCTGTCACCACCTGACTCCTTTTTTTCAGGGAGGGGTGAGGGGGCACGTGCAAGATGAGGATGGCGTTCAGTGTTATTATTATTTTGTTTCTGTTATTCACTAAGCATATTTGGTTTCATAACCCACCCATTAACCAGCGAACCACCATTATTGTCAATGACTCGACATATCGAGATTAATGCAGGTTCTCAACTTTTTTTCTTTTTCTTTTTTTGCCAAGCAATTATTTGTTTCTTTGCTGGATATCAGCGTATTTCAAAGGCCCTTCCAAGCCTCTCGGGGCGGTACTATGGAAACCAGATGCGGGATGGAATCAGGTCTCTCCAGGCTTTCAAAGTGGAAACAGCCAAGCCCGAAGGAGGAATTTATTTTCAGTAATTTATTTCGCCGTCTCTTTCAGGCATCCACGGTCCACACTCATTGACGCATTCTTTTCTATTATATATGCACTGAAATACCACAGTTCGTTCGCCAGATTGTTGTGCTGCGAAAGGGGAATGTTTATAATTGTCTATTTAAAACATGTATAGCTTGCCCAGAACAGAACGACTGTATTTGTCTATACAGTTAGACATGCATAGAGAAAAAGGCGGAACTGTAAGGATTTAGGGCCTGTCGCCTCCTAGCGGCCAGGCTCGAATATTTAGAATCCTAAATTAAAAAGGAGAATTCCCTCTCTTAGACTAGAAGTAAAGTCTAGTGCATTATTGCACAAAACATAAATAAAAATAAATATAACCATTGTGAAATGGAGCATAAACTGTTTGAATCAAATATGGTGTTAGACTGGTGTTAGCTGAAATAATAATGAAAATGTGTTGACTTAGAAGTGCAACATATTTCCACAAGCAATATCTTTTTTTAAAACTGGACATCTATGGAGAGGTAAGCCGCCATCCTGGGGCTTGTTCAGTAGCTTTTGTAGACATTCATATCACTAAGGACTTTTTCAATTTGCAAGTATGGATTATGATTGCCATGAGTGGCATCTGATGAGGAGAATGGACCAAGAAAGTAATTTGCCCAATGTGTTGCTGGCCATGATAATATTGGGAAAAATAAAACAGAAATTAGGTTTTTGCCCTGGCCCTTCAAGGTTCGGCCCTGAATGACGCTTTTTTGAAGTGTCAGGTTCTGTGTTTTCTGTTATCTGTTTCACATCTAAGTCCCCAGCGTTTTTGCCTTCTTTTTTTTTACCTCTGTGCTTTCCGTAGTCTGCTTTCTGCTCCACTCACCTTCATCCATTTGTTTCAGCAGTCCCATTTTCTGCCTTTGCCTCCCCACTCCTTATATGGACTTCCTTCTTACCATTTCTGACACTCCTCTCACCTGTGTCTCATTGTCTGTCAATCAGTAATCAATTTAAACCTGTCCTTTTCAGTTTCTCGTTGCTAGTTCGTCTTTCTGTATTTTGTTTCCAACCCTTCTAGCTTCCCTGTATCTGTACCTGTACCCTGTATCTGTTCTATTCTGCTCCTGACTGTTCTGCTTTTGGATTTTTCTGGTTCTGAAATCGTTTTTGTTTTGGTACCTTTGCCTGTCTGTCTTCTTGGTGTTGAGCTCTGCCTGCCCTCCATGTATCTGTCTGCTTGGATCTTGACCTTTATCATTAAAGCCTGCCTTTTTTCATCTTCTCCCAGAGTCTGCGTTTGGTTCCTCTGTCCCTCAAACCTGACATAAAGTGAAAATTTCTCATTATGTTCCACTCTTTCTCTGCTCAGGAGGCTTAGCCAATCCTACAAATGCTTCAAAATAACAAATACAATAATTTCATTGTGGCAGGGCTCGGTTTGCAAGCAGGAAGCAGAGCAATGTGAGGGCCATGACTGCTAGTGAAGTAGGCACACACACCAGGATTGCATTACGTATAAGTCCAGAAGCAAAAGCCCAACTATCAATACCAATCAAAAAGTATCTTACAAATTATTTAATAATAATAATAATAATAATAATAATAATAATAATAATAATAATAAATATATTAATAAATAACCAGTGCCAGAATTAGCTTTCTTGAAAGAGATTTTCTGACAAGCCTGGGATACAATGTTATATCATTTCTTTTTTGCGTTCGTCCAGGTCCGAATGTGAAGCTGGCCTTGAAATTCTTCGCGATCTTTGCAATATTTCACCAAAAGTATGGTGGTTTTCTGTTTCATTTGGTGCTCCTGCCTTGGGAGGTCTGCCAGGTGGCGGCAAATTTGCATATATTTTTTTGTTTTTCCACAGTAACTACTTGTTGTTCGCACAACCACCACCAGGTGGCAAATGTGAGCACTCCGATACGGAGTTGTCTGAAATACTTGCAATGTTCCACAAGTAGGGGGCAGCAGAATGTCTTGTTTATTATATAGGCCAGGAACAGTCCGTGAACTCACCCAAAACTAGCCTACTATCAGAATAAAGATAAACAATAAATATTCTCGAATAATGTCAAACTGCTTCTCGGGGTAGGAAAATCTGATTTTGCATGTCCTTCCACTGCACATTTTCTAGTAGGAGGACTGCAGCATTATGGCGTGTACTGTTTGATCTGGAAGTCTCGAAAATAGGCTACTAACGAAACTGAAGGGTAGGCCTACGGCCTCGGAAGTCTAATGCAGAACAAAAACCTTTACCCGTTACCCATTTAATATTTGTATATGTCATACAATATTTTGATGGAATTAGGAAAACCAGGTTAATTTCTCCGATTGGCCATCTATCCGGAAGTCCCGGAACTACTAACAAACGAAAGGAAATGTGTTTTTATTACTGTGGGGGAATGTGTTCCCTGAGTTCCCCCGCATATTATAATGGATGTCCTTTTTATGCAGTCTTGGGGCGACATAGCTCAGGCAGTAAGAGCAGTCGTCTGGGAGTCGGAGGGTTGCCGGTTCGATCCCCCGGCCAGGCTGTGTCGAAGTGTCCCTGAGCAAGACACCTAACCCCCAAAATGCTCCTGACGAGCTGGTCAGTGCCTTGCATGGCAGCCAATCGCTGTTGGTGTGTGAGTGTGTGTATGAATGGGTGAATGATAAGCATCAATTATACAGTGCTTTGGATAAAGGCGCTATATTAATGCCTACCATTTAACTGTTTTGCATAACTACAGTTTGATAAACGTCATTTCCCAACTATAAAGTTCTTTAGGTGACACCCTGAAAGCTGAAACCAACTGTAAATGTCAAGTTTCACCGTGAAACAACTTAGTAAGTAAATAAGATGCTAAGCAGTATGAATAAATTATTATGACCTTTGTACTTAATAATAAAATGACTGCACCTGAAAAGATAAAACAGAAAAGATTTATTTGGGATTTGACAATTGAATCACTGCAGTTTTTTACATTCACTGCAGTGCACATGCAGCTGTTTTGAAAAGTTAAAAGCATTTCAATCCCATATTTCAATGTTAGGCCATCTGAAAGTGCTTCATATGCCAGTTGATATATTTCTAAAGATTAATCAAAATGTTTTCAGGTGTAGCGTCTTGTAATAGCTATGGGTGAACTATAAGAGGAGAATGGGGTTGTCTTTGGCTTTGTCTAGTGAATTTGTGGTGATAAACCATTTTAATATTAAATTGGTGGTGTTGGTAAAATTTCAGGTGTGTTTAGATAATACCATGGGGGCAGAACATGGCAAATTCAGGCCACTCACTCAGGGACAGTGCACTCAGTCATTCACTCACTCAGTCACTCAGGGACAGTGTGCACTCAGTCACTCAGGGACAGTGTGCACTCAGTCAGTCACTCAGTGACAGTGTGCACTCAGTCAGTCACTCAGGGACAGTGTGCACTCAGTCAGTCACTCACTCAGTCACTCAGGGACAGTGTGCACTCAGTCAGTCACTCAGGGACAGTGTGCACTCAGTCACTCACTCACTCAGTCACTCAGGGACAGTGTGCACTCAGTCACTCACTCACTCAGTGACAGTGTGCACTCACTCACTCAGGGACAGTGTGCACTCAGTCAGTCAGTCAGTCAGTCAGTCAGTCACTCAGGGACAGTGTGCACTCAGTCACTCACTCAGTGACAGTGTGCACTCAGTCACTCACTCACTCACTCACTCAGGGACAGTGTGCACTCAGTCAGTCAGTCAGTCAGTCACTCAGGGACAGTGTGCACTCAGTCAGTCAGTCAGTCAGTCACTCAGGGACAGTGTGCACTCAGTCACTCACTCACTCACTCAGGGACAGTGTGCATGGAGCCTGATCTTTTTTTTTAAATTTTTTTTTTAAGGGCATTTGGCAGACGCTCTTATCCAGAGTGATGCACAGTTGATTAGACTAAGCAGGAGACAATCCTGCCCTGGAGCTCTTCCTCAGATGGCCTATAGCTGGGTCTGTACAGGAACTGTGCTTGTTACATACGCTGATATTTTCCCCCACACAAAATTCTTCCAACAAATATGCCACAAAAATGTATCTTTTCATTTTCTTCTGGATATCATCATTTATTCACTTCAGACGTGTTGCATTCCATACATGGTTGAAAGTAATTTGAGATTTATACAGTTTGGCCGTAAAAAAAGAAAACACAGTCATATGAATTATAGGACATATTATGCAAGGCTCAATATACAAAAAAAAAAAAAAAAAAGTGACAGTGTTGTGAAAATGAATTAGCCCCTTTCCTGATTTCCTCTATTACTGCATATTTTTGACACTGGATGGCTTCAGAAACTGAGGGGAAAAAAGTAATTATTAAATCAACAAATGACATTTAATTGTTAATTACATTGAGATGATTGAACACCAGCCCTGTTGAATCTAAACATCACTGATAGTCACCGCTAGGTTTCTACAAGCATACGACGCCACGATCAAATTAAATTCCAGAAGAGATTAGGAAGAAAATGTGAAATATCAGTGCAGAAAGGGTTACAAAGCCATTTCTATGGCTCTGGGTACTCTATCAATCCATGGTGAGTGGAGAATCTGAGGAATGGCCGGCCCCAAAAGATCCCAAAAGCACATCCAAAGAACTTCTGGCCTCGCTCGCTTAAGCTGAGGTCAGTTTCCATGGGGGGGGGGGGTTTCATGGGAGAGAGGCAAGGCGGAACCCACTGCTCACCAAGAGAAACAACATCGCTCATCTCACACCTGCAAAAAAAACCTGGATGATCCCTAAGCCAACCCCAAGATGAGCCAAAACTGGGAACTTTCTGGATGGCACGGGTCCCATTAGGTCTTGCGTTCAGGAAATGCAGCATTAACAGCATCATACCAACAGTCAGGCACGGTGGTGGTAGTTTGACGGTGTGGGGATGCTTTGCCGTCTCTTCAGAACGTCCAGCTATCGGCCCATGAGCTGAAGCTGAGGCGTACGCGTAATTGGGTTATGCAGCGAGACAATGATCCAAAACACAAAAGTCGATTTTCTGAATGGCTGAAAAGAAACAAAATGACAGGGTGGACTTCAACCCACTACAGAGGCTGAGGCAGGACCCAAAACAAGCAGTTCAAGCTTGAAAACCCTCCAATTTATCTGAATTAAAGCAGTTCTGGAAAGAAGAGTGGGCTAAAATAACTATAAATACAGGAAGGGTTTGGTTGCAATTATTGCTGCTTAAGGTGCTGAAACTAGTTAAGTTTAAGGGGGAAATTACTTTTTCACATGGGTGATAAGGGTGTTTAAAAATATTTTTCCATTAAATAAATCAAATAATTTTTTTAAGGTTTTTTTTGTGCGTTTACTCAGATTCCCTTTGTCTAATATTACATTTTGTCTAAAGATCACCATTCAGTGTTATAAATATGCAATAATAGAGGAAATCAGGACAGAGGCAAATACTTTCATAGCCCTGTGAAGTGTCAACCCATAATTTTTTTTTACTTAAAAATTACAGACACTTTCAAAGTAATGAACAACATTGCCATACGCCACAATAAAAGTAAAATAAAACAATAAGGATAAGTAATTTTGACATGCTGTACAGTGCACTCCATAATGTTTGGGACAAAAACCCATTTATTTATTTGCCTCTGTACAATTTGAGATTTGTAATAAAAATTTTTTTTTTAAATCACATGTGGTTGAAGTGCACATTGTCAGATTTCAATAAAGGGTATTCTTCATACATTTTGGTTTCATCATGTAGAAATTACAGCAGTGTTAATACATCAAACTCTTTTGTTGCTTTAGCAGTATGTTTGGGATCATTGCCTTGCTGTAGAATGACCACCGGCCAATGAGTTGTGAGGCATTTGCTTGAACTTGAGCAGATAACTTGAGCAGATAAGATGTGTCTACACACTTCAGAATTAATTAATTAATAAACCATCAGCAGTAATATCATCAATGAAGATAAGTGAGCCAATACCTTCAGCAGCCATACGTGCCCAGGCCATAACACCCCCACCTTCAGCAGCCATATGTGCCCAGGCCATAACACCCCCACCACCATGTTTCACAGATGAGGTGGATCTTGGGCAGTTCCTTCTCTCCTCCATAGTTTGCTCTTGCCATCACTGATATAATTTAATCTTTGTCTCATCTGTCCAAAATATCTTTTTCCAGAACTGCGGTTGCACTTTTAAGTACTTTTTGCAAACTGTAACCTGGCCATCCTGTTTTTTTGCGGCTAACCAGTGGTTTGCTTGCAGAGCAGCCTCTGCATTTAATTTCTTGAAGGCTTCTGTGGACAGCGGTCATTGACAGATCCACACCTGACTCCTGAAGAGTCTGATCTGTTGGACAGGCGTTAGGGGATTTTCCTTTATTACTGAAAGAATTCTTCAGTCATCAGCTGTGGAGGTCTTCCTTGGCCTACCAGTCCCTTTGCGATTAGTAATTTCACCAGCGCTCTGTTATTATTGTTTCAAACAGTTGATTAGGTAAGCCTAAGAATTTGGTCGATGCCTCTAACCATTTTATTCTTGTTTCTCAGTCTCATAACAGGTTCTTTGACTTTCACTTTCACAACATTGGTCCTCATGTTGATAAACAGCAAGTTTCAAAATCTAATTCAAAGACTAGAGGAAAGACAAGGCACTGCCAGCTCTCTTATACCTGCATTAAGGAGGAAATTAAATGCATCTGAGCAATTACAAACACCCGTGAAGCCATAAGTCCCAAACATTATGGTGCCCTAAAATAGGGGAACTATGTATAAACAACGCCGCAATTTCTACAGGGTGGAACCAAAATGTATAAAAATACCCTTTACTAAAAACTGACAATGTGCACTTCAACCACATGTTGTGTGATTCCAAATAAAAAATTGCGGCAAATCAAGACATAATGGGTCTTTGTCCCAAACATTATGGAATGCTATATATATATATATATACATATATATATATGCTCAGTGACCACTTAGGTAGACATGTACACCAGCTTGTTAATGCAAATATTAAATCAGCCAATCATGTGGCAGCAACTAAATGCATACAAGCATGGTCAAGAGGTTCAGCTGTTTCAGACCAAATGTCAGAATGGGGAAGAGATGTGATCTAGGTGACCGTGGAATGATTGTTGGTGGCAGACAGGGTGGTTTGAGTATCTCAGAAACCGCTGATCTCCATGGATTTTCATGCACAAAAGTCTCTACAGAGAATGGTGCAAAAACAAAAAAACATCCAGTGAGCAGCAGTTCCACGGGCAAAAATGCTTCGTTAATGAGAGACGTCAGAGGAGAAGGGCCAGACTGGTCAAAGCTGACAGGACGGTGAAAGTAATGCAGATAACCACACATCACAACAGTGGTATGCAGAAGAGCATCTCTCAACACACAATGCATCAAACCTCTAAGTGAATAGGCTACAGCAGCAGAAGACTTAAGTCTAAAAAATGTCTAATAAATACCTAATAAAGTGGTCACTGAGTGTATATCAACACAACAAGAGTTACAAGAGAACGTGTAAAAAGGATAACAGAATTGTACAGAGCTGCAACATAGCTGTGTTTAGTGTATACAAGAGTTCAATTATCAGGTCTTTATATAGCAAACATATTCATGAGTTTGCACAGAAAATGAGTGCTTATCTTGCTACGTTACTGTAATGTCTGCTTAGTGACTGAGACAAAAGCCAAAGGATGAGACCTGCCTAAGCAAAATAACAAAATAGCTTTCTTCTAATAAAAAAAAATTAAGAGTACATATCCACATAAATTAACAATGAAAATAAATAGGTAATTATCGCAAAAACAAAAAAAAGCCATATTTTAAAAACAATTGGGCTATAAATCCAGAACATTTTTATGACTGATGAACTGAAATATCTTGAATTGTGCATGACCAATATGGCAACTAAACCTACATGGATAAGGGTTTAAAATATACACAATCTTCCGGGGAGAAAATAGCTTTATTTCCTCTATTTAAACATTTCAGATACATGACTGTTTCCAAACACTGATAATATGGCGAAATTACTTCAAGAACTTAATTTGAAGAGTGCAAGTCCAATTTCTAAGTGCAGTGGCATCCCATGGATGGCAAACAAAAAGACAAATAAAAAAAGAAACACTGAAATACTTTGTATGACATAACTGGCCCTTAAGATAAAATGAGTCTTTCATAACACTTAGGTAGATATAGGCACATGAAGAAATATTTTAGTCACTGCTCTCACACCCTGATGGCTGAATTCACTGAAGTGGCACACTGCAAACGCTCACTTCTGAAATGGTCAACACCCAACACTGTCGTGTGTTGGGGGTGCAAATGGATTGGCCCTTACAGAATGAACACATCAAAACAATAAAATAATAAGCCTGCTTTTTAACGAAAACGAACCTGGATTCTCCTACATTGCATTTGAGTCTAGATAAGAGCACCCACAAAACCTAATGTAGTGTAACGTGGGTCCATAATTGAGTCCAGAATTGAAACTGGTGCATACTAGGAAGTGAAAAGGCCACTGTTCATTTTCTACAGAGTAATGCCTGGGTCATACTACACGCAAGGAACGCAAACACCAACACAGAACCAGCGCATAGGCGCACCATACCCACGTTCAGGCTAATCTCATCTCTCAAAGCAGTTGACATCAGAAATGAGTACTTCTTCATTTGTAGCTGTTCATTTCACAGTGTTTACATTAAACGCACAGGATTGCACCGCACGTAACCACAACATTTGGACTACACATTTTTCTATGCAAGAACGTGAGATATATTTTGCACGTATATTTGGAAATTAGGAATTTCTTGTAGCGCGCGTTTCTTGTGTAGAGTATGCAGCAGGCGCAAGGCTCCACTCCAGCTACAGTAAGGAGACTCAGGAGAATCATATTCAGAAAATTGCGGCTTCCGTCTGATCTCCACTGTTGACCATGAGGGGGACCTCAAAATCAGATCCTGCTTTGAGCCCTGCAAAGACCTGACTGTTATGCACCAGGTATGTGGTCAAGGCACAGTGGACGCATTGCATTGTGATTCTTTTACATTTGTGAAAGACAATCATGAAATGAATGAATCTAAACATAAAGACGAAGATAATACTTTCACTGTTATAATAACAGGTAAGTGAATGGAATTGACAGGGAAGTCTTCACTGGAAGAGTGTGGCTTGACTTCACTCCTGTTGTAGGCGGGGGAAAAAGCTTTGGCTAAGCAAAAACAGAATTACAATTTCTTCAGCTTCAGATTTTTTCCACTGCATTTCACAGTAAATCACACTTCATACTTTCTAAGCCGGAGGTCACGGATAGTTCACATATGGGATTTGACAGAATGCACTTGCACTGTTTTGGCTGTATAGAACAATGGCTACAGTGTCATAGCTATCTCCCTGCCGGATTCCATGGCTCCCATGCTTGTACTGTTACAGTTAAATAACGGCTTTCCACACATAGACAACGGCATAATGCACCTGAACTTGAACTTTCACTGATAAGAGCCTTCTATAATTCACCACAACTGAAAACATTAAATCCCATCAACGATATTTTTCTCGATAAATCTCCATATTCCTTTAGACAAAAACAGTACACACTGATATTTATATCTGATATGGTCTCTGACCTTTACCATAACTGGAACCGGACAAATTTGCATACATCAAATCAACAGCTAAACTCATGCATGATACTTCCTTACACAAATAAATATTTATAACTGTGGCCGGCACTTAGCTCATTCATTTTTGGTGCTGCTTAAAGAGGGACCTTACGGAAAAACAGCCTCCTTATTGGAAATTGGGGCTCATTTCAGCTGCCTCCTCCTGGCCTCTCACAGCACGGAAAGAGCGTGTGAGGGAAAGAGGGGTGTTGGGTAAAAAACCTGAAGGGCGTATTGGCTCTTCGTCTATTCCCACACATCCCCGCTCTTTCTCAGAATGTGGAATGGCCAATGGCCCCGACAGCACACAGCAGCCACCCAGCATCCCCTGAAAAACAGCACATTGGATCAATGCATGGACACACGCAATGAGACATGACCAATAGTCTTCATCTATTTTAGGTCAGGGAGCCCTGTTCCGGCAGCTGAATGCCAGAGTGAATGTGTGAACTGCCAACGGGGGGAGGACATGGTGCTGATGGACAAGTCTTTGGGATACGAAGGCCTCAGGTTGCAGCTACAAATGAGAAAAGGAGGAAACCAAAAGCCGGGAGCCATTTCTGACTGCATTCTCCGTAAATCCTTCCTTTGCAGCCTTTAGGGAGCGCGAGCCAGGAGTGGAGACGGAAGCATGCCCTACCCCTGCTCCAGGGCGGGTGGGTGGACCGGGCCAGGGGGACCGGGGCAGGGGGCCTGGGGCAAGGGGACCACGGCAGGGGGACCGGGGCAGGGGGACCGGGGCAGGGGGACCGGGGTAGGGGGACCGGGGCAGGGGGACCAGGGCAGAGGGTTACAGGCACTCGCGTAAGACCTCTGTGGTTTCGGGCAGGGAGCAGACGCCCGTGGTGTGCTCAGGGCTGTGGTAGCCATTGAGCTGGCTGAGCTCCACTTTCAGCTTCTCCACTTCGTAGTTGTGCAGGTACTCCTGCACCAGGTAGCGCTCCCGTTTGACCCGGGCCTTCACCTCCGAGGGAACATCGGGGATCAGCCACGCCACGAACACCTTCACCCCGAACACCACGTGCTGAGGGGAAAGCAGAGCCACGCCTCAGTGTCAGCGATAAGGGCTGGATCCAGAGGTATACCCCCGTCATATACATCAGTGTTTACTGTGCTGATATACCGGCATGTGGAACTATACCTGTGTATGATACTGAAATATCATATCGGTGTTGTGGATGACTGCGTACACTTAAGGGATCATTTACAAGTTATCGCATGTGCTTGTCTGCTGGTCTGTCAGTAGTTGGATAGTTGTTTTGCCCGACTGTATGATGAAGATGTTCTTTAAGGTTGATTCAGATGGAGGCTGAACAATGCACAGGAGAATATGAAGTGTACAGGTCTGATGTCTACATTTACAGTATTTGAGAGTGTAGAGAAAGGTTTTGTGGATCACTGAGTCTAAACTTCACACCTGAGAAGTACAGTAAGGTTTTGTGCTGCAGTGAGTCTAAACTTCACACCTGAGAAGTTTACAGTAAGATTTGTGCAGCGATGAGTCTAAATGTGAGATTTTTAGAAGGCACTGGGAGAACCTCTTGCCTGGCTGTGGTCCATCAGCTCAGTCTAATTATAAATTAAATGTGCTTAATTGGCTGATTGAGGAACTACAGGGACTTCTTCACATGGGTGTTTAAGAACTTTTTTAATGTAATAAAAAAATCAGGGAAAATCAGGAAGGGGCAAATACTTTTGAACGGCACTATATGTCACTGTGTGTGGTACAGGGCAGGGTGCGGTACCTCCATGATGATGATGAAGGCCAGCTTGGCCGCGAGAATGTGCCAGAACTGCATGGTGTGGGTGTACTGCTTCTCATGGCCGGGAGGGTAGCGGTAGTCACGGTACCTGAAACGACGCGGGGGCGCAGAGTCAGCGAAGGCCTGGGACGGGGAGGCCCCGTGCGCTCGGAGGACCCTGGGACAGCGCTCACCTGCAGGCGCTTATCAACGAGCTGTTGAACCAGACAGGGTTCTCCCCTTCCTCGGGCTGGTGGTCCAAGCCCATCTCTGAGATGTTGAAGACCGACAGGCTGTTGCTGATGTAGCCCTCCATGGTGAGCGTCTTGTTGGGTTGGTAGACGTACAGGTAGACCAGCCGCGGGATCATGTCCGAGGTGAACGACACGATGAAGGCCTGGACAGTACGGCAGGGAAGAGAGGAGATGAGGGAGAGAGAGAGAGTGGGAGAAGAGAGGGGGAGAGAGAGAGGGAGAGAGGGATAGAGGAGTTACTACAATGGTATAATATTAGACCACATTTACATCCAAGTATTAATTATGTGGAATATTACTTATGCCAATGACATTTCTGGTACAGGATGTGCAGCAAGATACTCAAACAACAAACACACACACACACACACACACACACACACTTATATTTGTGGCCTTGTGGGGACACCTGTGTCGACAGTGCAATTTGGGGACCATGGATTCTGAACCTCATACAGCCACCACGATTACACATTAAAAGTTCTACAATGTGGAAACCACTTTAAATTTAATTAAATCCGTCAAATAAGGGAACCAGTTATTTCCACCACTAATGGGGACAACTCAGGTCAGTAAAATGGGGACCTATGACATCATCAAAAGGAGCCTATTTCTGTGCTCTAGAGTGATGTCGTCAACATGCCATGTCCAATCTGGGGACCAAAGTGTGCATTCTGGTACAGGTGTGCAACAGGATACACACACATACACACAAACAACACACACACACACACACACACACACACACACGTGCACACGCGCAAACACATACGTTGGTGATGACAGAGAGGACAGCCACTCCATTGAGGATCTCCAGCCAGGCTCCGATGCTTCTGGCCTTGGAAGCCATGGGCCGGCGGAACTGGGTGGTGAGCTTCCAGGCATCCACACGCACCTCCAGGATGTTATTACACAGCGCCAGCAAGGGGGCCAGCGGGAAGGAGGCCACAAAGAGTGTGATGAAGCCAAACTGGATCACTGTGGGAATGACACGTGAACAGTGTGATGAGGCCAAACTGGATCACTGTGGGAATGACACGTGAACAGTGTGATGAAGCCAAACTGGATCACTGTGGGAATGACATGTGAACAGTGTGATGAGGCCAAACTGGATCACTGTGGGAATGACATGTGAACAGTGTGATGAAGCCAAACTGGATCACTGTGGGAATGACATGTGAACAGTGTGATGAGGCCAAACTGGATCACTATGGGAATGACATGTGAACAGTGTGATGAAGCCAAACTGGATCACTGTGGGAATGACATGTGAACAGTGTGATGAAGCCAAACTGGATCACTGTGGGAATGACACGTGAACAGTGTGATGAGGCCAAACTGGATCACTGTGGGAATGACATGTGAACAGTGTGATGAGGCCAAACTGGATCACTGTGGGAATGACATGTGAACAGTGTGATGAGGCCAAACTGGATCACTGTGGGAATGACACGTGAAGAGTGTGATGAGGCCTATCACCTCTTAAAATAACTCCTCACAGTACATCAGGTTGAGAATAACTCATATAGAACTGCCTTCAGAAAAACGACTTGGATGATTACCTAGCTAATGAATAAGTGGATCGGTAACATGACAATGTGACTTTATATACTGTCCAAAGCCCACCTATCTGGCATTGAGAATACACTGTGTTTATACACTCAGTGTGCACACAGCTGTAGGCTCTTTGCTAGTTTCTGAACTTGGGTTAGGGGTGTGTAAGGGGTGTGTAGGGGATGTGTAGGGGATGTGTAAGGGGTGTGTAAGGGGTGGTATGGGGCATGCAGGTTTGGGTTAGGGGTGTGTAAGGGGTGTGTAGGGGATGTGTAGGGGATGTGTAAGGGGTGTGTAGGGGGTGTGTAAGGGGTGTGTAGGGGGTGTGTAAGGGGTGTGTAAGGGGTGTGTAGGGGGTGTGTAAGGGATGTGTAAGGGGTGTGTAAGGGGTGGTATGGGGCACGCTCTCACCCATCTCCAGGTACTCGTAGAACAGGCCGATCTGGCTGAAGTTCTGCAGGTCATGGTCCTGCTCCCAGCTGCTGTAGACGGTTCTGTCTGAGGGGTGGCGGCCCTTCCTGCTGCCCCACCAGTTACACATCCACCTGGTGAGAGAGTCCATGGGTCTCTGTCCCTCTGTGACTTTCACCTCAACCTCACTTTCCAGTTCAGAAGATACGCTAAATGCCTGCCACAGGCATATTACTGCATATTTGTCACACTGAATGATTTCAGATCTTTAGACAGAATGTAATATTAGATATTAAAATTACCATTTCATTTATTTAATAAAAAAAACTTAGGAAAAAGCCATGTGAAAAAGCACAGTGGTTTTGGGTTTCACTTGGCACATTTGCACAAACACTCAGTGAGCATTTTATTAGGTAATTATTACTTATTTTCTAGACTTCTACTGCTGTAGCCGATCCACTCAGAGTTATGATGCGTTGTGTGTTCAGAGATGCTGTTCTGCATACCACTGATGTAATGTGTAGTTACTTGCATTACTGTCACCTTCCTGTCATCTTTGATCAGTCTGGCCAATCTCCTCGGACATCTCTCATTAACAAGACGTTTCTGTCTGCAGAACTGCTGCTCACTGGATTTTTTTGTTTGTTTTTTTGCAGCATTCTTTGCAAACTCTAGAGACTAGTGTGCTTGAAAATCCCAAGAGGTCAGCAGTTTCTGAGATACTCAAACCACCCTGTCTGCCACCAACAATCATTCCACGATCACATTTTTTCCCAATTCTGATGGTTAATGTGAACATTAACTGAAGCTTCTGACATGTATCTACATAATTGTATGCATTGCACTGCTGCCACACAATTGGCAGATTAGATAATCGCATGAATAAGTGTAATAAAGTACGGATGTGCCTAATAAAATGCTTGATGAGTGTATATTTTATTTTTCCACAGTAACTACTTGCTGTTCACACAACCACCACCAGGTGGCTTGCTTGTCATGTAATATTTTAGCAGCCAGTTGCTAATATGTGTTTTTTAACTGCAGACCCACCTCTTCAGACTGCATCTTGGTGCCTCTCTCATCCCTAACACACCTTTTGAACTAGTTCAGCTTTTGATTTTTGATTAATTTTATTTCCAGGACTTATTATGGATGTAATCGGCATGTATTCAACATTTGTATTTTGGTTCATGCTAAGAAAATGTAGCACAGTGCATGTATGATGTTACATGTGTACTTGCCAGTCTGGTCTGGCACTACTCTCATAAGAAATAGGTGTATACACGTTTGTTCTTTTACACTGTCAATTGATCTTAATAGAAGCATCTGCTAAATTAATGTAATGCAATATGATGTAATTGCATCTTAGTCATCTTAATGGTTTCAGACCCAAGAGCTGGTCCTTGATGCAGGGTTGTTAAAACATCCCCAAACCTGTATTGTCTGATCGCCTGCCTTAAAATTCACTGTGCTGTTTTTCTGGCAAGAAAAATAACTAAAGAAATTGCCATGGAAATGAGCAACTAGATGTGGATGGATAACAGATGTGACCAATCGTTGATTCATGATAGGATCAACTGTAGTCTCATCCCTATCTTGGGGTAGGGTAAGATCAGACGCAATAGAAGAACAGCAGCGTTTCTGTTTGTTGCATGGGGGCCACCGTACTTACGGCACCAGCGCCTCCTGGATGTTCCCCCACACCTGCTTCCCCACCATGACGATCACCAGCTGCGTGGTCAGCTCGATGAGGCAGCCGCCGGGGTCACACTGTACGAGGGACAGGGGGGTGCAGACAGAGGAGAGAGAGAGAGAGAGAGAGAGACAGAGAGGGGAAAGAGAGAGAGAAAAGGGAGAGAGAGAGGAGATGGAGGAGAGAGACAGAGAGAGAGAGACAGAGGAGAGAGAGACATGAGAGAGACAGAGGAGAGAGAGGAGAGCGATGGAGGAGAAACAGGAGAGAGAGACAGAGGAGAGAGATGGGTTTATGTGAGCAGAAAACGCTTCCCGCGAGGAAAAATCTCAATTAGGCAGAAAAAATCATTTATTTCTCGTCGCCATATTGAAAAAGAACAACGGAAATGTGTAGCCCGGTTTCTGGTGCCAGTAACGATGGCAACCTGTGTTGGGAAGAGGTTGTGTAAGCACTGCTCTTGTGTAAGTAGATGTCTCTCCTCTCTCAGATGCGGACTCAGTGTTGAAAATAAAACACTGGAAGACCAGGCTACCGTATCTGCAGCGCTACATTCATGAAAATGTGCAATACACATGTTGAATTAGTTATGTATAATAACGGACCTTCCTCTCTCCTTATGGGCTCAACCGACTTCCTCTCACAGAAATTCAATAGAAGCTTAATTATGGAATTTTTTTGCTTATTGTTTTGCTAAGGTACACAACCTCACCTTTTACTCTTGCTTTGCACAGAAAAGGAAATAGCACTGCAAGAGAAAGGACTAATTAAAAAAAAAAAAAAATCTAAAGATAATAAATCGAGATTTGAAATGACTGAATGGTTGTGCAAAACATTTGTAAGATTAGCATATGTCCTTGACGCTTTTATGTATTTTAAGTGGAAAAGGCACCGTTACCTAACATGACAAATCTGTGATTAAAAAAAAAAAAACTTAGGCTACTATATAGAGTATAGTATAGTACAGTACACTACAGTACCAAGCTTATGTTTTTGAGGAATGAGAATTTGTCACACAATGCTGCTTCTGAACTGTGGTTAAATGTATTTATCACATGATAGCAACAGAAAACAGGAAAAAAACAACACTGCCAATATATTCTAAATGAATGGGCCACAATGACACTGTTCCAAACTGCACTACTAAAACAGTTTCACTCATGCCATTTTGTGATTTGGCAGTAATCACACAGAATGTCTTTCTTCATTTACACCCACTGCACGTTCCACCTCTTAAAAAGCACTGCTTCAGCCAAGTCTTGCCATTTGAAAATGTTTTTGGTCTCCCTCATTGCATGAATTTGTCCCTCTCTTAATATTAAAATGCAGTTACTTAAATGTTAAAAAATTCGGGAAAGAACAGGAAAGTGTAAAACTTTATGCAATTCATATATTGAGCACTCTGGGTCTGAGCCTTTATCAAGCCACTTTTTAAAATGTGTTCTTCACTGTTTTTACTACCAATATTGGAATGCCTGATCATGTTCAGGCTGCATCACTCAATCAGTTTGCAGTCCCCGTGATATTGTCTTGTCACACTGCAGTTTAAGGAGGTGAAGCAGAGGTTTGGTTTAATTTGGTACACAAATCTGACCTTCCTTTGCAACTAGGATATTTTAAAAAGGTAATGAGAAGCTGCATGTCGGGAATTTGCTGAAGATACGGAGCCTTGTGATCTTGTGGTTGCAAAACGATTTAATGCTTCGTTTGCTTATATGAAGTTGTTTTTTCCGTCTAAGATGAAATGTGCTAGCGTAGCACTTCACAGTTCACCGGAAATGCCATTCAGTGGGACTTCTGTTTTACCCACAGCTGTAGATTTACTGAGCTCAGGCGTACAACAGCAGTGTTCCTGTGAGGATTCACTCCCACAAGCTTTCAGCTACAGCTCCCTGACCATCAGCCTGCACTGCTGCCACACTGTACCTTCACAGCCGTATATTACAACTGGGCTGCACTGATAACAACAACAATGATAAGACCTGGATATGTAAGTACATCCAGGAATATCAGTGACCCAAAGGTGAGGGCAGAGGAAGAGGTTGCACAGGTGCAGGTGAAGCTACCTCTTCGTTCCTCAGCTTGCCGAACATGTAGTTGTAGTCTCCAGGGTAGCCCACAAACTTGCCCTTGAAGAAGGCCACATAGAAACACGAGGAGTAGTAGTTGGCGAACTGGAAGAGGAACATCTTCGTGGTCAACCTGTTCTCGTACTCCAGGTGAGTCTTGGGAATTTCTGTGGAGTAGTACACCGTCATCAAGATTACTGGACAGAACAGAGGGCCAGGGCATTGGAACATCTGGAAGGAAATGTTCCTGTAACCCATCAGAACAAAAGTAACCACTTGTTTTTTAAAATAAAGGACTTCCATTTTACACTTCATGTTCACAGAGAATAAAACAGGCATGTTTATGCTCTAGTAAACCATCAGTGCTAGTCTGTAAATGAAACGCATCCAAAAAAAGGAAACGATAGAAAATAATACAGAAGAGTCTTGATTAGCCAAGCATCAAGCCGCTTGCTACGACAAACCTAAATTAGTTTAGATGTAAAAATGATCAAATAATTATAATTGCATTGAGTTGAATGGCCTCCGTCAGTGTGCAATTATAATTATTCACGTGATTTTGGCAAAATGAGATGAAATACATGTCTTTGTACAGACCCTTAGTCAGTTGCATGCACGATTTAAGAGCATTCAACAATTTTCACAAATGGGGCGATATTGTCTCGGGCGGTAAGAGCAGTCGTCTGGCAGTCGGAGGGTTGCAGGTTCAATCCCGTCCTGGGTGTGTGGAAATGTACCTGAGCATGACAGCTAACTCACAAATGCTCCTAATGAGCTGGTTGGTGCCCTGCATGGCAGCCAACCACTGTCATACTTGGCATTGCAGATCAAATATGAATCAAGATTCAGCAACTGCATTGCTTATTTCTCACCTGAAATGTTTTAAACATATTTCTTGGCTATGTCTCTGATTGTTTATCTCCGATTCAGCAACAGATGGCGCATTTTGATAAAAGGGCTGTAATTCCTACACGGTTCACCCAAAATGGATGTAAGAATGCACAAATTAAAGCTGAAAGTCTGTACTGTAACCACATAGTGATTATTTTATTTCACTTATACTTTTTGTTTGCTGGAGTACAGAGCGAAAACAACAAAAATGTATGATTGATATTCAATTGTCAACATCCAAGATAATAATTGATCATTATTCTAATTATTTAAAATGTGCAGCCCTGCTGAGAGATGAGAAGAGGTTCCCCCTCACCCATGTCGGTGATCCAGATGGCCACGCGCTCGTACATGAAGTTGAGGATCATGATGATGACGAAGTTGATGCATGAGGCGGTGACAGAGGTGGCGAGCTGAGGCGTGATGAGGGAGCCCACTAGCTGCAGCTTGCTGGTGGGGCTGTCCTTCATGATGCTGGCGAAGGCCGCGTAGACCGCCAGCCGGTACGCGATCACGCCGGTGATGCAGGCGCAGATCAGGGCAATCTGGAGGGAGTGAGCCCACATCAGGCACGGGCAGCCGACTGAAGCGCATCAGATACAGACCGCACGTGACATAGCATGTATACCAGCGCCCTCACACAATCTCACACTGCTACAGACACAAGCTCACTGTACAGACACACTGCTACAGACACAAGCTCACTGTACAGACACACTGCTACAGACACAAGCTCACTGTACAGACACACTGCTACAGACACAAGCTCACTATACAGACACACTGCTACAGACACAAGCAGACTGTATAGACACACTGCTACAGACACAAGCTCACTGTACAGACACACTGCTACAGACGCAACCCAGCTTATGAACTGCACAATCTCACACTGCTACAGACAAACGCTCACTGTATAGACACACTGTACAGACACAAACTAGCTTATGAACTGCACAATCTCACACTGCTACAGACACAAGCAGACTGTATAGACACACTGCTACAGACACAAGCTCACTGTACAGACACAAGCTCACTGTACAGACACACTGCTATAGATGCAACCTAGCTTATGACCTGCACAAGCCCACATTTCTACAGACACAAATCCACGGTTACATAAATTGAGGACAGCACACAGTGACAGCACACAGTGAGACCCCACAGTGCTGCTGACTCACTGGTAGAACACACACACACACACACACACAAACACACCCACACACACAGCGACAGCACACAGTGCTGCTGACTCACTGGTAGAACACACACACACACACACACACACACAGTGACAGCACACAGCACTGGTGACTCACCCAGAATATGACTGTAGCTCCAGACAGGCAGCATCGTGCACACTTGCTTGTCACTGATAAGTACGGCTCCATTTCCTGCAGAGCAAACAGAGAGAATGTGTCACCATAGTCCAGCACTGGTAACCTGGTTACATTAATTACAGGAAAAAGCTAATGGCTGTCATCTTTGCCAGGGTTGTTTGTACAAAGCAATAAACCAGGGCAGGGGCACCAATAATAGTGTATTAGTATTTGGTTGATCGACTTTGGTTGATTCCATTGAATAATGAATAAAGCACACTGCTTCATACATGTTGGAAAATAAAGCTTATGTCAATAACTGTATTATTTTTTAGTTTACAGCACTTTTTGTGCAAATTTATCCATGGTGCCAATAATTCTGGAGCCCGCTCTATATTGCTTGAATTGTAATTTAATGGAAAACTGAAAGACATGCACAGTAACAGAGAGTCTGCAGTAGGCTTCTGGGCTTCAGATGTTTGCATAATCAGGTGGAAGACGGCCCTGCGATGGCCTGAACATTCTTTGAGGCATGCTGTGTGTTGCATAACATCTCTTACATAAATGAGGACACATCACAGGGCTTTATAAGTTATGATGGTGAACTGCATGTCCAATCAATGAACCGAAAAAATTAATCTAATCAAGCTGTGGCTTTTCAGCTTGGTCACTTCCAGCCCCGTCTCTTTCAGACAGCAGCTTTCTCGTCTGTGGTTCAGACACCTACTGTGTGAAAAAGAGCACACAATTAACTAACTGGACGACTTAGAAACCTAGTCCAGGTTCGTGCCTACCTAACCAGTAGCCTGCTTGCCCTTCCGGCAAACCGTGCCCTAGCCACAGTTTCAGAAAACAACGAAACATTCAAATGTCACCATTTTAACACAATTTTGTTGAACATGTTCTTTGTTCTTCACATACTGCACGTTAAACTTCAGCGACAATATTTCCATACTTTTCCATACCCTGGTTTTAATAGATTTCACTTTAGACTCTGCGCTAAGACTATGAAGATAGAGCCCTAAAAGACCACGGTCTGCTGGTTATCACAGCCAAGCCAGAACCAAGCAGTTACACTGAATGAAGCAACTGGAAAGGCCTCATAAATCCAGCCAGGCAGATTACCAAACAGAGCAACCAAACAGACATTATTCCCTTCCCCTCCCACTCAATGCTCTGTGAAGGACCCCCCCCGTAAATCACCAAACAGTGCCATTACATTACTCTCTCAATGTCGCATTAGGACAAAGCACATGGACGGTCCCTATTCAGGGTTTATAAAGGGCCAGAGAAGGTCCGGCCTGTTCAGAGGGTCCTTGAGTCTACATCCATAATGTGCCTAATTGAGTCTTTACCACTCTCTCTGAAGATGCTGAAATCAATCCTCAAAAGCAGAATTATCTGGCTGAGGCCAAGTAGATAAAAAAAAAAATCTCGAGACTAAATCGGCAGCCCTGCACTGCAAAAACCAAAAACCATTATATTAAGAATTAAGATGAAAATATTGCCAATGACTCATTTCAAAACTTGCCAGGATTTGCCAATAGAATAAGGACATTTCACCTGTCAAGCAAACATTAACTTAAAACAAGCTAATATTTATACTTGAGAGAAAAAAAATGTGGTACAGTACCGGGGTGACCTGGTTGAGTATTTGGTACAGTACCTGGGTGATGCGGTTGAGTATTTGGTACAGTACCTGGGTGACCTGGTTGAGTATTTGGTACAGTACCTGGGTGACCTGGTTGAGTATTTGGTACAGTAACTGGGTGATGTAGTTGAGTATTTGGTACAGTACCTGGGTGATGTGGTTGAGTATTTGGTACAGTACCTGGGTGACCTGGTTGAGTATTTGGTACAGTAACTGGGTGATGTGGTTGAGTATTTGGTACAGTACCTGGGTGATGTGGTTGAGTATTTGGTACAGTACCTGGGTGACCTGGTTGAGTATTTGGTACAGTACCTGGGTGACGTGGTTGAGTATTTGGTACAGTACCTGGGTGATGTGGTTGAGTATTTGGTACAGTACCTGGGTGATGTGGTTGAGTATTTGGTACAGTACCTGGGTGATGTGGTTGAGTATTTGGTGCAGTACCTGGGTGACCTGGTTGAGTATTTGGTACAGTACCTGGGTGATGTGGTTGAGTATTTGGTGCAGTACCTGGGTGACCTGGTTGAGTATTTGGTACAGTACCTGGGTGATGTGGTTGAGTATTTGGTACAGTACCTGGGTGACCTGGTTGAGTATTTGGTACAGTAACTGGGTGATGTGGTTGAGTATTTGGTACAGTACCTGGGTGATGTGGTTGAGTATTTGGTACAGTACCTGGGTGATGTGGTTGAGTATTTGGTACAGTACCTGGGTGACCTGGTTGAGTATTTGGTACAGTACCTGGGTGACCTGGTTGAGTATTTGGTACAGTACCTGGGTGATGTGGTTGAGTATTTGGTACAGTACCTGGGTGATGTGGTTGAGTATTTGGTACAGTACCTGGGTGACCTGGTTGAGTATTTGGTACAGTACCTGGGTGACCTGGTTGAGTATTTGGTACAGTACCTGGGTGATGTGGTTGAGTATTTGGTACAGTACCTGGGTGACCTGGTTGAGTATTTGTTACAGTACCTGGGTGACGTGGTTGAGTATTTGGTACAGTACCTGGGTGACGTGGTTGAGTATTTGGTACAGTACCTGGGTGATGTGGTTGAGTATTTGTTACAGTACCTGGGTGACGTGGTTGAGTATTTGGTACAGTACCTGGGTGACGTGGTTGAGTATTTGGTACAGTACCTGGGTGATGCGGTTCAGCCGGCGGCCGGAGCATTTGGTCTCGTACTCGGGCCTCAGCTGTAACTGCTGCTGCTCTTCCTCGAAGTCCACCAGGTCCCACTCGTACTCCAGCCGGGCCTGCCTCCGCTTCCAGAACTCCAGGAACAGAGTCACTGTGGGCACGCAAAGTTACCCCTCAACACGGGTCTGACTCACCCTCTGCCTGTATTTGGAGTCGTTGAATTCAGGTTTCAAAATATGCCATTGACAGGCTGACACTCTGTACCATAACATTGTATAGTACAATGTAGTACATCGTACAATCATTCAAGCTCATTGGTTGAAAATTGTTCTAATTGCCACAGCCAATGGCATTTCAACAACAGCGTTTTCACAGAGAAGGGGGAGGGATAAACAGTGTTGTGGTTTGAAGGTGTTTGTTGCTGCTATTCCTCTCTTGACTGCTAGAAGTCTGAAATTACCTATTGCACCTTTAAATTATGTCCAGAAAGGAGAGGCAAAAGCACTTCAAGACTCATCAGATTGAGTCAATAGACTGTAATTCGGTATTTCTCCAGCAGGTGGAGCACAAGGCAAGGATGACACTTACCCCATATCCCCATAAATATGGCAAAGAACACCGTCCCAACGTTGTCAAACAGATGTGATTGCTGAAAGACAAGATAACGCGTGTCATATTACCGTAAATACTTAATGCTAACACTAATACTGCTCCATATTCTCAGGAAGTCACAATAAAACAAATATCAATTGTAGGTACTCACTCATAACTATTTCATAACCTTTGTAAAAAAATAAATACAATTACAATAATTATAATAATAATAATGATGCATACTTCTATAGCACATTTTACGAACTCAAAATAATGCAACGTAACCATAAATTTTTTTTTCATAAATTAAACCTATTAACACAGCCCACCTCTGGATGATGGCAGACTCATGTGTCAGCCTGTTCAGGTTTATAGGCCCCTTAATTTAGCCTGATAAGTGAGGCTGACCTGGGAACAGTGGTCTACTCCGTCAATGCCCTTACCCAGGTCTGCCCCCTTAGTTTAGCCTGATGCCTGAGACTGACCTGGGAACAGTGGTCTACCCCTTTACTGTCCTTACCCACGTCAGCACCCTTAGTTTAGCCTGATAAGTGAGGCTGACCTGGGAACAGTGGTCTACTCCGTCAATGCCCTTACCCAGGTCAGCCCCGTTAGTTTAGCCTGATGAGTGATGCTGACCTGGGAACAGTGGTCTACCCCTTTACTATCCTTACCCAGGTCAGCCCCCTTAGTTTAGCCTGATGAGTGAGGCTGACCTGGGAACAGTGGTCTACTCCGTCAATAACCTTACCCAGGTCAGCCCCGTTAGTTTAGCCTGATGAGTGATGCTGACCTGGGAACAGTGGTCTACCCCTTTACTATCCTTACCCAGGTCAGCCCCCTTAGTTTAGCCTGATGACTGAGACTGACCTGGGAACAGTGGTCTACCCCTTTACTGTCCTTACCCATGAGGCAGTGCAGGTAGAGTTCAGCTTCCAGAAGCCACACTTCTTATCGCACAGTGGACACATCACAATCTTGCCCCCGATGCTGGGGTCGCAGATTTCCTTGCTGTGGGACAGAGCATTCGAGAGAAGAACAGGTTCCGTTGGACGATGGCGTTCATTAACGAGGGACGACGCTAAATGAAGGGAGAGGCTGAACGAGGGACGACGCTAAATGAAGGGAGGCTGAACGAGGGATGACGCTAAATGAAGGGAGGCTGAACGAGGGATGACGCTAAATGAAGGGAGAGGCTGAACGAGGGATGACACTAAATGAAGGGAGAGGCTGAACGAGGGATGACGCTAAATGAAGGGAGATGCTGAACGATGCCCTGAACGAGGGCGGCGGCGTACCTCCAGGTGTTGTCGTCGTAGGTGACCACGCCGGCGATGAAACAGATCAGGCCCACCACGGCGGCGAAGAACAGCATCTCCGTGTAGAAGCCCAGCCAGGCAAAGTAGATCCCGATCTTCTCCCCATAGTACTTCCTGTCACCGCCAACAAGTCAGTCACACTTGTAACTATCGGGATGCCATTCTCCCCGTGAATGAGTTGCCAAATTATATTAGATTTGATACTACTTGTACAATATTATCAGTTCACACGGAAATTTGTTTTGCCTCCAGTGCCCAAAACAACAGTTACAAGGACAGTAATCCATAATCCATAACTCATGTACAACAACTAAGCATATTCTGGAGTATACACACACACACACTCTTTGTCATACTAACATACCCACACAAATACTAAACTGCACCAGTACTGTCTGTCAGTTCATATACATATTACACCTTATCTTGACACATTTCCACCTTATCACATATTAATGTTACACAAAGTCCATCGAATGCAGTATAATTACATTACCCTAATTCATATAAACCCCATAAAAACAATAGGGGATGAACAGGCTGCAGGGTGAACTTGTGTCTGCTACACAAAGCCCCTTACAGCACTGTCCAGATGTAATGTGTACACTTGTGTGTGTACATATCAGTGTGTGTGTGTGTGTGTGTGTACGTATCAGAGTTTGTGTGTGTGTGTGTGTGTGTGTGTGTGTTGGTGTGTGTGAGTGTGTGTGAGTGTGTGTGTGTTTGCGTGTGTGTGTGTGCATATGTATGTACTGTATAGGGGAGTGGTGGGAGGTCATCGAGAGTGTGGAAAAGTGTTTCCTGTATATTTCCTGTATTTGTTGTTTCTAACATGCTGAAGGCAGGAGTTCAGGTTCCTTATTAAGGACATCAGAAGGGTCATCAAGAGCAACTTTATATACATTATGTGCCCTAATCCAGCAAATAATTATATAATCTAATTTTAATGAAAAAATAATCTAATTAAAACGAATTATACAGTCAAGATAGGAGGCTGGAATAAAAAGCAGCATACACAAGACCTTCCATGGCAACTGATCTACTGGGTAATAGCACAAAATGGGCAAATAGTCATCTGAAACAATAACAGAGTGTTAATGAATGTTTTGCAGATGTTTTGAAGCGTGTAAACGCATAGATAAGTAGGCCATAACTTGTGCAAATAATGTGTGAATGTGAGCCATATTAATGTAAAAAATAGACATATATGAATATACATAATATGTATAAAATGGGCGGCACGGATGGTGCAGTGGGTAGCAC